>NW_016108073.1:101446-108157 GCF_001604975.1 Cebus imitator | reverse complement strand
GAAGGCAGCAAATCACACTGCCACGTGTGTACCTATGCAACAATCTTGCATGTTCTTCACATGTACCCCAAAACCTAAAATGCAATAAAATTAAAAAAATTTAAAAAAACCATCAGACCTCATGAAAGCTCACTCACTATCATGAGAACAGCATGGGGAAAAATACTCCTGTGATCTCACCGTCTCCCACCAGTTCTCACCCTCCACACATGGGGATTATGGGGTTTACAATTGGAGATAAGATTTAAGTGGGTATACAGAGCCAAACCATATCACAAGGTTTCAATTGAGAAATAAGTTGGATGGAATGCTACATCAGCATATTTGAGAGAAAATGGAAAAGTGATTTTGCAGTGAAAATAAATAAATGAAACTTTTTTGAAACACAATAGTTTAAATTATTGAAAGCCTTAGATTTGCTAAGTTTATTTAATAACCAGTGAGCAAAACTTTATATTTTAATGTGACAAGACTCGAAAAAGAGGTTTCTGGCTAAAACAGTTAAAGGTGCTATTAAGAAGCCAAAGTCTAAGGTGGAAGTTATGTAATAATATTGATATACTTCTATAAATATAAATCAGGATAATTGGATGATAGCTCCAGATTTTCAAAGGCTTCTTTTAAACACTGACTCTTATTTTTTTCTTAACACAAAAACTGAAATATCACATATAAGAAAAATACTATTATTTCTAAATGGAGGATAAATAATGTGAATATATTAGTAAATGAAGTAAAAGTCATTGAGTTTAAACTTTAGAAAACCCAAATAACCTCATAAAAATTGATGTGTGTGATTATGTGTCAGTTTAGGTGGTGTTTGCCTACATTTTAATTTCAAGCACCACAAGTATGACACAACAATGGACTGATTGCTTATGATTTCTTAAAATTCATTTGTTAAAACCCTAACTCCAATGTATTTAGATGTGGGTCTTTGACAAGTGATTAGGTCGAGTTTAGAACCCTTATGAATGGGATTGGTGCCCTTAATAAATAGACTTCAGTGAGCTCTTCCTTTAAGTAAAAATACAACAAGAAGTCATCAATCCATAACCCAGAAGGAGGCCCTCACCAGATACCACATGTGCTGTTGCCTGGATATTGGATTTTCGTTCTCCAGAACTGTGAAAAACAAGTATTTGTTTTTAAGCCAGCCAGTCTATGGTATTTTTGCTATACGAGCCTAAATTGACTAAGCCATTACCATGATCCAGAAAAAGAAATAAATAAAACATGATTATTGAATCTCATCCTCATGAAGGGAAAGTGATTAAACTTATATATTTTTCAGATGCAGATAGTAAGACTTATAGTGTCATCTCTAGCTATGGAAAGTGAATTTTTATTTGATGCAAGATTTGTTCATTACTACTTAAATTGGGGATTATAGAAAAGACTTTCTTGAAGTTATTACGGTTTCTAATACAGGATTACTAGAGAAAATGCCACTTAATGTAATTACTGTTATTTGCAAGAGTTCTTACCACTTTTACAAAGGTCACATTATATTCCATAATAACTAAAAATAAATTTATTGTGCCAATGTCATTTTTCTCATGTACTGATGAAATTTCTCTCAAGGCTTTGCTGAAAACAAATGTGATAAGCTTACATTATGAAGTTTTTAGGCCCAATGATCCCCAGACTATGATTCTGAACAAAGGAACTGACAGCACTACGTTGCTGAATTAACATATCTTTATATATGTAAAAAGAACACAGTTGATTTTTTAAAAATATATATTTTATTGTGTTTTAGGTTTTGGGGTACATGTGAAGAACATGCAGTATTGTTGCATAGGTACACACATTGCAATGTAGTTTGCTGCCTTCCTCCCCATCACGTATATCTGGCATTTCTCCCCATGTTATCTCTCCCCAAATCCCCACCCCGCACTGTCCCTCCCCTAGTTCTCTCCCACAGCCCCCAGTGTGTGATGCTCCCCTCCTTGTGTCCATGTGTTCTCATTGTTCAACACCCGCCTATGAGTGAGAATATGTGGTGTTTGATTTTCTGTTCTTGTGTCAGTTTGCTGAGAATGATGGTTTCCAGGTTCATCCATGTCCCTGATTTTTTATATTACTGATTTAGGAAAAATAATAACATTAGTGTTAGAAGATCAACGTTTTCTTTTAAGCTTTGATTTATGGGGATCCTCACAGGAGAAAATTAATTTTGACCTGGGTGTTTTTTATAGATGCTTAAAATGGAAGCGGCTCCTTGAGAACTAGTCCTGAACTTTGCATTTCTTAGGAATATCTCAGTAATTCATAAGTATCGCTGGATTCATAACAGAAAGTCTTTCTAAAACTTGTTCAATTGAAATGAATATACATGAATGCATAAAAAACAGCTAAGTTAAAATGGGAATTGACTGTATTCTCTGAGTTTATCTTAGTGTAGTGAAACATCTGCTGTTTATTTTCATGTTGACTTATTTACAATCTATATTATCATCTTTGGTGTGAGGCTTAAGGTCTCCTCTCACAATTTATTGACTTTTATCTGAAAATGTGAATGTTTATATGGCTCCAACCATTTTGCAAACACCAACAACAATACGCATCTTGGCATATGAGACTGGAGTAATAAAAATAATAACTAACTTTTACTGAGTGCTTACTATGTGCCAAGCATTATAAATCCCTAAGAACTTTCTGAATAGCTTGGATTCCCAATCTATAAAATCCTATAATAACCCTATTATTTTCTTCACTATGCAAACAATAAAACTGAAGTACAGTGAAATTAAGTAATCTGGCCAAAATCACTTAACTAAAAATGTGGTAGGGCCAGGATGAAAAGACAATCATTTTAGCGTATGAAGGTAGGGGTTCTTAACCACAACACTTTATCACTTTTTCTTAGGCACCTAGGCTGCTTCAAGAAACGGACAAGAGAATTATAATGTGTAAAAAAGAATAAAATAGTCAAAAGAGTGTGATTTCGGGAATACCAGATTGCTCAGTTTGCTTCATTAACTAAAGCTTTATAAAGCAATGTTTGATCCCACATGGCTGTCCCAAATATTGCGTTTATGATGGCATGCTTCTGTGCAAAAATTTTACTTTTTCCTATAGAATTAAGTGCACAAACCAACTTCAGCTTAGCTTTCAAAGTTGATTATATTCTAGTTTTCCTGCCTTGTCTGCCTATTCTTCTGTTTAACATGTGAAAATTCACCTTTCTAGTCGGCATCCTCCATTTTCCCTCTCATTACATCCTCTATACCTTCTCTCATGCCATTCTCTCCCTGTCTGGGATGTTGTCCTCAAGCAAAATCCAAACAACCTACCAATGCCTCTGAAACCACGCTATTCCTTTAGGGTTCAATGACTCCTTTATGTTGAAAGTACTATTGTAGCAGGAAAAAATAAATTTAGCTATTATTTTGTAATTTGATTTAAATGTTCTTCTCTAAAGGCACATTGTCTCTTTAATCATGTCAGCTTGGACATTTCTTGTATACTTTTTTGTTTTTCTCTGGCATCTTTGTCTAATGCTATGTAGTCAGCAGGTATTCACTAAATAAATATTGTTGAACTGAATAACCAGGTTGTATTGAGAGGCTCTATCTTTATCCTCAGCAAAATATAGCCCCCTTCCAAACCATTGACACAGCAACAATTGTTGGATTTAATATTGATTGATAATAATGGTAATGTAAATTGCTAATTAGTACCTAATAACTATATATTCAAATTTAATTGAATTGGTTGTAATACTGAATATTTTATTAATTTTAACATGTTAACTTTTATTGTTATCCATGATGAGATCATTAGCATTTGTTGAAAGATAAACCTTGACACTTTAAAATTCTAAAGAGTTTATTTGAGCAGGCAGCAATTCATGAATGGGGTAGCTTTAAACCAAAAGTCTTTTGGGGGCTTCTCTGGAGGTGTTTGAAGGGAAAACTGTTTTGGGGTGAATGTGAAGGACAGCAAATAAATTATTGGTTAAAGTTTGATCAATTGCCTTATTTGTACTGTCCTGGTGGGAAGGTCCTGAAAATATAACTAATACCCAGTTGGCCACCTGTGATTGGCTGAGCTCAAGTTTTGTTTCCTTTTACATTAGCTGTTTAATTTGCTGAACTCTTCCATTCAGCAAAATTTAAAGGAAATGAATTAGAGTTGGGTTTTGTTTGCTTACATAGGAAGGCAGGGTATTCGAACCACCTGTCTAATGGCCTCTCCCATTTAATTATTTTAACATATTCAGTTGACTGGCCTATCTATGGTTTCAAAAATTATGTTTACCTTATACAAACCCTTTCTGTTTCACAGTCTTAGAATCAAATTAAAACTCATGATATAAAACACATTTGAAATATTGGGGAAGAAAAAACACCTCACCTTAAAAGCCCAAATATTAACTTTTATTAATATGCAACCTCAATTTTCCTAATTTATTAACTCTTTAGTTGTTTTGCATTTGGAATAAGCCAATATGAAACTATACTACCCTGCTTCGTACAAATGTTTGCATAAAAGTGGTACTAAAAATAAACTGGAAGAAGGAGGAAAGTGAGAAGAAAAGGTCTGTCATTGTTCTACATTTAGATGCAATTGTCTTTGTTTCCAGTATTAAAAGGTTTATTTTTATTTAACTTTTCAATTTATTTGAGACAGGATCTTGCTCTGCCACTCAGGCTGGAGGGCAGTGGTACAATTTTGGCTCACCACAACCTCCACCTCCCCAGCTCAAGTGATCCTCCCAACTCTGTATCAGGGGTATATTGGGACCACAGGCGCGCACCAGCATGCCCTGCTGATTTTTTTTTTTTTTTTAAGAGACAGGGTTTCACTATGTTGCCCAGCCTGATCTCAAACTCCTGTGCTCAAGCGACCCACCCACTTTTTGGCCTCCCAAAGTGCTGGGATTATAGGCATGAGCCACTTCAACTGGCTATTTTTATTTACAAGGAACTAAAAATTCAGCTAGAAATTGTTAAAGTACAATGTTTTTTCTGCCTGTTATTTTATTCATTATGCTCATCACTTCTCAGTAGACCTGTCCCATGAAATACGTATCCTTCTGTAAAGTATTCACTTATCCATGCTGGAATAAGCAAAGAAAAGCATAGAGATGAAAATTATAATTAAAGCCTTGTCTGTCAGCCTGTCATATTCTATTTAACAACAATTTTTGTTTGATAAGAAGGAAACCAGGAGAAACTAGAGTTGACGAGAATATAAAAGCATAGGAATTATTCCCAGTTGGCAGGTCAGGTTACTATATAATGTGCATTGTGCTACTTTCACTTTAGGTCTATTGAAGCTATCTTGTATAAACTGTGAAATATAAAGGCTAGAATTAGTATTTTCATTTTACAGATAGATGGTATAGGGATCTAGGGAAAACTTCCCCTTTGCCCTCTGAAGTTTCACTGAAAAATCAACTGACAAAATGGCATGCAAATTTATTAGCATTCAAAGGGAAGTCAGTTTTTTAGAGGAATTTAATGGCTTTGAAGAATACAATGGGAGATCGATCCAAGATGGCCGTTTAGGAAGAGCTCAGGATTGCAGCTCCCAGTGAAAGCACAGAGGGTGAGTGGATGCTGCATTTTTATTGCCCACAGACGAGGAAATTCCCAGGCGGAGGAGCCCCATGGGTCGCCAGTGCGGCTGTTTCGGCCAGCGTGGCTGTGTCAGCCGGCCGGGCTGCTTTGTCAGCACCCTGGCGCAGTGGTGCTCCATACAAAATACACTGGTCCGGGTGCAATTTTGGCTGATGATTGGAGCCACGGGAAGTCGCCCATTCATCTGTTTAAAAAGAGGACTGAACAGGGAACCAAGACAGTAGATTACAGGGCAAAAAAGCGCCAGGAGTCCCAGCGCCACTGTTTAAGCCAGCGCAGAAAGTCACCGCACGGGAAAACATAAAGATCCTGGTGCCTCTTCAAAAGACGACTGGAACACCAACTTAAAAAAAAAAAAAGGCTCTGAGGCAGGGAGCCAGGCAATCAGGCTCGGCTGGTCCCCCACAAAAGAACAGTAATCAGAAACTCTCTGGATTGAGAGTTTCACAGCAGGCGCAGCTGAACCCTGGATGGTCCAGCTCTGTGGGGGAGGGGTGTCTGCCATTACCGAGGCAGCCCACCACTACGGAGGTAGTCAGCCAATGCTGAGGCAGCCCGCGGTTGCCAAGGCAACCCGCCATTACACAGAGAGTCCACCAATACAGAGGTGGGCCACCATTACCAAGGCAGTTCTAACTACACCCATATAAACAGGAATGCAGGGAAGTTCACTCGGCAGCTGGGTGGAGCCACAGCAGCTTAGCAAAGCCTCTACAGGCAGACAGTGACTAGTCTGCCTCCTTGCTGGGCAGGGCAACTCTGAAGGAAAAAAAAAATAGGGCAGCAGCACAAAGGAAACTCATAAATAAAGCCCTAACTGCCTGGGACAGAGCACCCGGAAACAAAAAGCAGTTTATGAGTTCTGCTGCAGCAGACCTAAACGTAATTGCCCAGCAGCTCTGAATGAACAATGGAGCTCACAGCTCACCATTTGAGCTCCTATAAAGAACAGACTGTCTCCTCAAGCAGCTCCCTGACCCCTGTATATCCAAAGAGCCACCTCATAAAGGAGAGATCAGACTGACACTTGGCGGGTATCCTTCTGGGACAAAGATAGCAGAAGAAGAAAACTGGTAGCAACCCTTACTATTCTGCCACTGCTGCAGGTGATCCCCAGGCA
>NW_016108073.1:67014-97949 GCF_001604975.1 Cebus imitator | reverse complement strand
ACACACACACACACACACACACACACACACACACACACACATTAAAAATGTGACTAATTTTATACATGGATTTAATCTTACTACACTATACTGCTAAGGTGTATTAGTCCATTTTCACAATGTTATAAAGAATACCTAAGACTGGGTAATTCATAAAGGAAAGAGGCTTAATTGGCTCACATTTCCACATGGCTGGGGAGGCCTCAGGAACCTTACAATCATGCTGAAAAGGAAAGGGAAAGCAAGGACCTTCTTCACATGGCTCCAGGAGAGAGAAAAAAACATGTATAGAAGGAACTGTCAGACACTTATAAAACCATCAGAACAATGAGAACACATGGACACAGTGAGGGGAGCACTACACACTGGGGTCTGTTCGGGGGAAATAGGGGAGGGTCAATGGAGGGTGGGGAGCTGGGGAGAGAGAGCATGGGGAGAAATGCCAGATGTAGGTGATGGGGAGGAAGGCAGCAAATCACACTGCCACGTGTGTACCTATGCAACAATCTTGCATGTTCTTCACATGTACCCCAAAACCTAAAATGCAATAAAATAAATGGAAAAAAAAAGAACACAATGGGCCCAGGACAAAATCTATTGGACCCCCAGAGCTGACAATGGTTTTTGACAAAAGACTGTCCAGGTTTATTGACAGATGTCAGTCTTTCTTCCTATAATATGAGTTTAGTTAATGAATGAATACTCAGGGAAGGGACCAGATATAGTTGTTGTTTTTCGTCAACAAGTCTGGACTTTAGGCAGATGAGGAACTTCAAAGAACAATTTTATTGTGTGCTTTAGGAGACACACTGGATTGAGAGACAGGAGGCAGTGGTGGGGGAGTGGTGGATTGAATGTCAGAGAGACCATGTATCTTCTTCTTCCATTCAGCAAAATGCCAGAATCTTGGGTATCAGTTTCTGACCACCAATGTTAAGATTGAAATAGTTATGGACTGGATGAAGTGTCCCATAACTAGTAATAAGGCCAAGACAATAAGTATCTAAATGCCTAGCTGTGTTTTCACTGGACCATGCCACAATCACACAGGTAGAAATATCTGAGAGGAATCAATTGATGACTCTTTCTTTTTATGCAAAAATAGCGCAATCCTAGATCCTCTTTTTAAAAAGTTTTATTTATTCATTTATTTTGGAATCTTCCTCTTTAATCAGGAATGTTTTGTGCCTTCCCCCATGAACATAATTAAATTTCATGTAAACCATGTCTTAATGTAATATGCTGAAAATTCAGTTTCCACACCATTTTCCTATCCACCTATACATACAAAAAAACTATATGTACCAGTCCTTTTGCATCTGCACAGTGGCAAGTGACTAATTGCAGAATGTGGAATGTAGACAGTGATGGATGTCAAATCCATATTGGGCTGCTAAAAATCTGCATGATCATTTCTCTCTCTCTCTCTCTCTCTCTCTCTCTCTCTGTGTGTGTGTGTGTGTGTGTGTGTGTGTCTGTTGTGTATCTCTCTCTTTTCAACAGATGGCTACATGTGCATTATATATTGCATTACTCTAAGGAAGCCCTTGGCATTGGTAGAGCCACTATGTAGAAGGAGCCTGGAACTCTGAATCACTGCTTGGGGTAAAGCTGTGCAAAATAAATGTCCATGGAGAAACATCTGCTTTTTTATGAGCAACTGACATTTTGGCATATATTATTTCTACAGCAAACATTAATTACCTAAATAATGCAGGCCTTTGTCCCAGTCTCTATGATTGAGGACACATGCATTAGAAACATACATTCAGTGGTCACTGCCTACTGGAAAGTACTCTTGTCTACAAGAGAAATGTCATCCTTTCCAATGCCAATTGTGATCTGATAGTGACTATAGTAGTGTGAATAATAAATTATACACATTGTCCTTTACTTTTTCACCTTCAAATCATACTGACAGTGTTTTGTTAAGAAAACATACTTTCACTCCTGTTAGAACTATAATTCTGTGCAGGTGTAGGTGCTGCTGCCACAGTTACTCTTGGCTTGACACTAAAATCTGCGAAAGTGAATTCTAATTACAGGATTTTAATAACCATGGAATCAGCCACAGAAGTGCCCCAGCAGCTAACAGTGTGATTGCCATGTAATTATAAAAACTCACTGCATTTGCACATGCTATAACCAGTGTCTAAATGGCCATAATCTTTAAGTCTGTTGGGAAGTCCCCCACATAATTTGCAAAACTTTGTTTGAATAGCAGCCAAGTACATTTACCCTAAAAATCTTCCATTACTTGGAGTGTAGAAATAATAACGTTTTTGGCTTCTGAAAACCCTTGTGTTTTGATTTCACATGATATGACTCACTCCTGAAAAGAAAAACGAAATAAAACAAGAAAAACCACTTGTATATGTGGAGAACTCACTACCAGATTTCTGATTTCCTGGCAAAGTTTCCTAGCCATGCCCACCACGATTTTGCACATACAGAGCCAAGGATGATCTGTACTTCAATCATTTAGGAAACTCTAAGTGCTTAACTTTATATGAAAGCATTTTCCATATATTTATAATTCACTGATCTCTCTTCTTTAAATTTTAGATTCAGGGTGTGCATATACGTTATATGCGTAAATTGCTTAATGCTGGGGTTTGGGCTTCTAGTGATCCTGTCACCCAAATAGTGAACAGAGTACCCCATAAGTAGGTTTTTAACCCTTTCTTCCCTCCCTACCTATGCCTCTCATTTTTGTGAGACAGAGTCTGCATCTATTGCTCAGGCCAGAGTGCAGTAGCACAATCTCAGCTCACTGTAATATCTGCCTCCTGGGTTCAAACCATTCTCATGCCTCAGCCTCCTGCGTACCTGGGACTACAAGTGTATGCCACCATGCCAGGCTAATTTTTATGTGCTTGCTAGAGACAGGGTTTTTCCATGTTGACCAGTCTGGTCTCAAACTCCTGGCCTCAAGTGATCTGCCCACTTTGGTTTCCCAAACTGCTGGATTTGCAGGTTGGAGCCACCACACCCTGCCCCTACCCCATTTTTAAGTCCCCAGTGTCTATTTTTTGCATCTTTATGTCCACGTGTACCCATTATTTAGCTCTCCTAAGTGAGAACATATGGTATTTGGTTTTCTTTTTCTGTGTTAATTTACTTAGAATAATGGCCTATAGTTCCATCCATCTTGCTGCAAAGCACATCATTCCCTTATTTTTATGGCTGCATATTATTCCATGGTGTATATGTACCACATTTGCTTCATTCAATCTACCATTGATGGACTGCTAGATTGATTCCATGACTTTGCTATTGTGAATAGTGCTGATCTTTTTAAAGTTTTTTTTCAAATAAAAGTTTTCTGAAAGTATAAAGATGTGAGTCCAAGTGATGTTGGACTAATGTTATTAACCATCTTTTAAATCTGTGAAAAATTGCCACTGATTCACCAATCCTTGGGTTGGAGTTTCTCTTAGAATCACATGAATTGATATTTAAAGATCAGTTGCTCCCAACTGAACCTTCTCATGATCAATTTAATTCCATGACATTCAATTCATCCACAACAGTTTCACATCTGGTCATATTCCTTGTCATGCATTCTGTGTATTACCATACTCTATGCTAGAAGTGTGGGTGTTGCTCTCTGTTTACATTGCGTATTGTTTTGCACTGCATGATATTTTTCACATATCTTTTATCCATTCATCACCTCTTCCCCAATCCAGTCCTTTTTTTCATGCTTGGGTTATGTTGCAATATGCCCTTTTGCCTCGGATTTGTACTGGTTTTAAAGTACCACACTACTACCACATTGATCTTACCAAATTTCAAAATTGATTATGCTATTTACTTTTGCTAAAACTGTCCATTTTATTTTGAGTAATATCTAAAATCCTCATGGTATTCAAAATTACCATCATCTCTCTTAATCTACCTCTTTAGCCTGGATTCTGATTATTGTTTCCTCTGCTCCAAGTATTTTAGACTGTTCTTGTGTGGTTCTTTGCTTTTTTTCATGATGTTTTCTCTCCCTGGAATGACATCAGTTCTATATCTGACTCTTAAGGTTATGCTTATTTTTTAAAGTCCAATGCCACAATTAAATCCGACTTTAAGCCTTCACCCTTGGTTTTAATTGCATTATTTTCTTGTCTCACACTACACTTTGTCTGGTTGTCAATGATGTTACTGTTTACATAGTGTTTTCAAGTAATTATGGGTCAACTGTTGCTTATATTTTTGATACCTCTTCTAGAATATGAACCACTTGAATGCAAGAATCATTTTATATTCTTTTTCATATAAGATATTCAACAACACATACTTATAAGATTGAATTTGCTCACTGACACTTATAACTTTGTTTCTATATGGAATGTCAAGATTAAACTGCTATTAAAACATCTATGATATAAAAGTCATGCCTAGTCTTTTGCCCAATTATCCTCATAACTAAACATTGATTTACTTCTTGTTGTGTGTATGCAGCAAACACAAAAGGTCTGTTTCTGTACTTTCTAGTTAGCAAGAGCCTAAGTGGCAGGTTACTATTGTGTGTGCTGATTCTGGCACAAATCAAGAGAAGTGAAGCGTTTTTTTGGCTTTTACCTCTTGTAAGCCTACATTATTTGCCATTGAAAAGCCAGTAAAATCAGTCAGTCAAGTATCACTGAAAGTAATGGGAATATAGAAGTTGTTTTTAAATAAATAAACCTGAGAAGCCCATGAACAATGCAGAGTGCTAAGAGAAGAATAGGAAAAGCTGACACTAAATATAGTCAGAAATATATACTTGGCTTTACTCTATTGAAAGGACTTTATTAACTAGATTCACAAAGTTTAACATCTTAGATTTTGCTCAATATGTTCCTGACATTCCCTTTTTCAAATCTAAATAACATATTGTATAAAAAATGTTGGGTTTCCACTGAGGGCATATTAGCATGAGCTAGGGCAAATAAAAATAACTTGAGAAGTAAAAATGTTTAATAGTATTTTAAAGGGTAAAGCTACTTACAATACATCAATTCAATATTTGTTAAGCTGCCTCAAGGAACATGATACTGTTTAGGGTACTAAGTTGTTATCCAAAAGGTGAAAGGCATAGTTCCTTTCCTAAAGAAGCTCAAAACCAATTAACTGTAACCTATCTTTCAACAGTTACTTCAGTAATGTACTTATATGTAGATTTTTATATATGGCTTCTCTCATGTAAATCTCCCAAATTTTGAAAAAATTTCAGATAGGGTCATTCATTATTCTATGCTTTATGTAGACCACAGATCCAACTCTATCCCCGTAACTATAATCTTACACAGTAATATCTAGTGCAGTAATATGACAAGTTTTCATTGAAGACAATGCCTGCAGTGTGCCAGTCTCTGTACCACAGGTATGTGTACTAAAGTGATAACAAATTGCATGTATTCCAATGTTGAGCAGCCCACAGTCTAATAGAAGAAGCAGATAAATATGCAGATAAAGGAAAGAAAGCCAGTATTTATTTAAATCCTATATATTCTGTATAGCATGCTAGGTATTTTACATATGCAGTCTGTAACTAAAACATGATCCGCTGTGTCATAGAGGCCATGGCCCCATGCAAGAGCTTCTAAATTGGGATCACTGTCTCAAGTCAAGCTATGTATTTAGAAAAAAAAAAAAAAGCAGAAAAACCTATATAGTAAAAGCAAGTTAATCTTGTGGCCTACGTGCACATAAAAGGTAAACGTCAGTAGACATTGGTGAGAAAAACCCTTGAATAATTTTATTTTAGCACCTTACTCATCTAGATGTGAGGTCTATATGAATGTAAGGTGACACAGATTTTCCCCAACTTTTCAAAATTGTCCCTAAAAAATCTATTTTTTAGGGACAGACCATTAACAGGGGGACTTGAGGTTTTAATAAGAAAACAAACAGAAGTAAAACAAAAAGACAATCCCTTTAGATCCTACTTAAGCTAATTTATCTTACTAATGTGTAGAGGTGGATTTTTTTTTTTTTTAGAACTCATCCAAGCCCCATTCATCTCTTTCCTAAGCTAACATTACGTGGTCTAGAAAAAAACTTCTCAGAGATCAAGAAGATTCTCATTTCTATTTCTGTATTTTCAGATGAGTATACTTGTCTGTTTCTCTTCAAATGCTGTTGAATGAGTAAACTCAAATGGAAGGTAAATTTTTAGGTTGAGATTGTGACTTATGTAAAGTAGACTTACTCATATTTTATATTTTTCTATTTACTTTGTGTACTCAATGTTGTGATAATCTATGGAAAGTTAATTAATTAATTATGTCTGATTAAACACTGAACTAGAAGCCATACAATGTGGATATGACTTGAGAAAGTCTATGTAAAATGAAAGGATTAAATTCTTTCTGAGGTCCCATCTAGTTGCAAATGGGTTTATCTCAATATTACAGACGACTTAAAATCAGTAGAAAGGAAACATATATGTAAGTAATTATATAAATACTGTTTAATTGGTTATTCAGGGATGAAGTCTATTCCTTTATTTAAATTCCATATTGTTCTCAGTCTCTATCAAAACTTGAAGGCCGAAATATAATTGCCTATATTACAATGTTCCATGATTTCACTAATATTCATTTTAATAGAACATTTGAAAGAAAGCATAAGATTTCATTGAAACCAATATATCAACCCTTCCAGAAGAGCACTGAAACCCAGACATACTTTCTGTCATCAGTCTATAAGAGTGAATTCCACTTCACAGTGATTTCAATAATTTCTCCGATTTATGCTAATATATACAGATTTATATTTCCTCACTATTAAAGTGCTGACTTGCAACCACTGTAGCATAACAGCAGCATTATATGCTTAAGAGATCAATTATTAGTTATGGGTCTGTATATAAAATACCCACTCCTACAAGGAAATTGGAAACCAGGTCAAGGGTATGTGAAACTTCTCTGTACTATTATTGCAACTTCCTGTGGATCTCTAAGTATCTCAAAACAAAAAGGTTAGGAGAATGATACAGAGAAGATGATGAGACTAGGTTTAGACAAGTGAATTTAGTAATCAAGTTATAATAATTATATAACAATAATAATACTTTCAAAAAGTTTATAAATGTAGATTGGAAAGGGAAGAAAAGGTAATCAAAAGTTTTTCATTATATATAACATGAATTACTATTACAATTATTTTAAGAATTAAGGAAACAAAAGTCAACCTAAAATACATATATCATTCTTGTCAGGGAAATGTTTGAGCTATTATCATAATAATATAGACTAATTTATCAGGGAAATGAGTATGAAGACTCTGACTGTTGGAGGTTCCTCAGTGAAATTTTCCAGCAGAATCATTGTACAGTGAATAACAAAAATCAACAAGCCCCAATAATGTACATCGTCCTTCCAATCACCTTCTTAGGACATTTTCTTAGCTATGAAATACAGGCAAGGACTAATGAATCATTGTGGAAAGGGTCTAACATGAGCAAAAACCAAAAGAAACAAGCAATCGTGAACACAGCCAATGGCATAAAGAAAAGATAAGTTATTTAATATGAGATATAAAAGGACCTCTGTCTCTCTCTCTCTCTCCCTACGCGCGCGCACACACACACACAAACAGTTGTTATATATTGTGTGTTTATATAACATATATATATATAGAGAGAGAGAGAAAGAGAAAAAGAGAAAGGATAAAGTTGAAGTACTCCTTCACAATGTAGAAAGAAGAGAGGAAAGGAAGGGTAGAGGAAAGGAAGGTGGGAAGGAGGAGAAAAAAAGGATAAAGGAAAAAAGGAAATATTAGAACAATGATAAAGAACATAGAAGAGAAAATAATCAAATAATTTAAGGACATTTAGCAGATCTTAAGAATATGAGATTCTAGGATGAAGTGGCTCATAGAGTACTCAAAGAAACATAAAGAGATTATCTTTAAAGCTTCCAGGAAGAGAAATGCAATCTAATCACATTCAAAAGATCACAAATCAGTAGGGTATCAGGCTTCTCAATGGCAGTACTGAAAACCAGAAGACAAAAGAGCATAGCTGTCAAGATTATGAGGAAAGATGATTTATAATGCAGACTATAACCAGATTATCATTTGGAAGTGATAAAAAAAAAAGACATTTTGTGACATGAAAACAATTTGAAAAACAATTTCTCACTCACCTTTTCCAAGAAGCAACTTGAGAATATGCTCAAGAAAATGAGGATGTAAACAAAAATATAGAAATGCAAGGATGTCGATTTAAAAGAGTAATTAAGTGAATTTTCAGAATGATGGCAAAAGATACTCCATAAAAGCTATATTTTGGTCCAAGTTGTAACAGAGAACAGAAAGTTTCAGGAAGAGTTGCTTGTAGATTTAAAAAGAAAAAAAAGAAAAAAAAACCCAGATTACTTGCTATGTTGGAATGTATTGAAATGATATTTACATGGTTTAAATAAAATGTAATTATGGACTACTTATAAGTCCAGTGAAAATCAAGATTAAAAAAAAGAGGCTATTTTTAATTCCAAGAAAAGTAAAACATCATAAGTATATAAATAATTAATGCTTCCTTAATTAAAAATACTGTAATACAAGTATAATAGATGCAGAGAAGAAAGAGATTTTTTTCTTTATTGAAGGTAGAGAACATAAAGCTAAATATAAACCCTCATATAAAACCTCATATTCTATAGCAGGAAGTTAACAGGCAATATGAAAGTAGATAAAAGACAAATACTACTAGTATAAGCACACTATTTAGGACTGTGGAAATAATCTCTAAGTGTTGAGAATCTGTTTTAGAGAAGAGGAATAAGTCATTAAGAGGAACAGGAATGTTATTGAGAGGAACCAAACAATTTCTTTTCCTTTATTACCATGTGGAATAATTTCACTTTTTAAACTCTCTGAATATATAATTTTGATTAAAATAAAATTAAATTTACAGCAAAACTACAGATTACATAATTTTTCTAAAATCTCTGGCTGTTCATTTTCTGAGTATTGTAAGTATTTTGCTGCTATTATTCTTTGTGTGGTTTTGCTTGTTTTTATTTCATTTTTTTAAGCAGTAGTCATTTCATTAACAAAATAAATGTCTTGCTAGCTTCCCACAGTGAACTTGCTCAATAAAAATATAGAGTATGTTATCCAATCATTAATAAGAATATTTATATTTCTTTAATCAATTGAAAAACCTTCCTTAGTTCCACTACCTCATTTCCCTGGTCTTATTTTAGGCCTTCATTATCTGTTGCCCCTATATAATCATTATAAGACCCTGACTGATATTTTTGTGTTTACATGCTGTCAAATTAAAGTCTTCTTTTTAAAAAATCATGTAAACATAAAATAGTAATTGTGCAGACAACAGTGTTTTAGTGGGATTTTAGGAACACAGGCCCATTTCATGTGATATATCCCCAGAGTGACAGGTTTCAACTAGGTACATAGAGTTATTTAAGCTAACTAATGATTATTCATTCAAAACAGAACTTAAAATGGAACATTAAATAATAAGTGTGTGTGTTTGCCTGTTCTCACGCTGCTAGTAAAGACATATGAGAGACTGGGTAATTTATAAAGAAAAAGAGGTTTAATGGACTCCTAAGTTCCACATGGCTGAGGAGGCCTCACAAGCATGTCAGAAGGTGAAAGAGGAGCAAAGGCATGTCTTACATGGTGGCTGGCAAGGGAGTGTGTGCAGGGGTACATGCCCTTTATGAAAACATCAGTTCTTATTAGACTTATTCACTATTATGAGAACAGCATGGGAAAATTCTGCCTTCATGATTTCATTACTTCCCACTAGGTCCCTGCCATAACATATGGGAATTATGGAAGCTACATACAATTCAAGGTGTGATTTGAAAGGGGACACAACCAAACAATATCACGAACTAGTAGCTGCTCCCTGTCTTTCAGACATTAATCCTAAGTCCTTTTTAACCAGTTATACACAGGTTGGCATAATTCTAGGATATAATGGTAATACTGGAAATATTATCAGTAAATATTCCACGTAGTTATTTTTTATTTCTTGGCCACATAAAACAGTTTTAAGCATCAAATTTATGTGTCCTGTATTAAAACTGTGCAAAGCTATTTTTATAATGACACTACCTTTATTATTTTAAATTTGTTCGGTGTTTTTTTCTCTTTTAAAGATAGTTTGAAAAAAAACCAAATTACTATGACTCACTCCAGCTCACTACTTTTAACATATTAATATATACACACAGACACACATATGCACACTTTACAGGTCTTTCTGGTCTGTTTTCCATACCATAATTATCATAATATATCACATGTAAATTGAGTTACTTGTTTGTTTTCTAGTTTCACAACTTTAAAATGTCTTTAAAAAAAAAAAGCTGTCTCTTTAAATATCTCAAAGTGACACCTCATTGTGCAATACATTGTCTGATTACATCAGTCACATAGCATTAGGTTGTGTCTGTAATGAACACAATGTGACTGAAGTAACTGGACATGACATATCACAGCACTTGGTTTGCTGATCTGTAAAATTCAATGTATGTTTCTGAAGTGGAAAAGAAGAGGCAGTAAGTTAAAGTGTAATGACTAATTTCAGAAAATTGAGTTTCTTCCATATTCCTTTATAATTTAGGAGAGCCAGACAGAGTTACAAAATAGAGTTGCTCCAGCCACCAAAAGTGTATAGAAATCAACATTTTGTCCAGTCAGGTTCTGTATATAGATTCTGTCATTCTGTACAGCTTGTTCTAATATCCAAATTTATATCCATTCTATAGAGAAGAATTTTCAGCTGTCTTTCATCCTAGTCTGTTGGGTCATGATGTAACACTATGTAAAAATAGGGTCCCAAACCTTTGTAAACATGCCACTACACATAAACTCTCTAGAACCAAGCCTAATGAAAACTGCACTTTGGTTAACTAACTCGTAGAAAAACATCTCTAAAGTATATTTTTATTCTTCAAATGGCATGGTAACCTTAAAAAACCTACAGGAACCTAAAGATTAGAAAAATTCTTAAAGACCAGACTTTCTTGTGCCACTAAACTGAGGAAATCCATCATTGTGATCATTTTGCAGTAACATTGCTTCAGCTGTCAAAGAGATCTCTGGGACAGTTCCTTCAATCTGCAATTACATGAAGTTTTGGATCCACCCACTAAAAGCCACACGGAAAGTTTATCATTTATATGCAACATATGTGGTTTTATCTACAAGACTTTTTACAATGGAGTTGATAAACTCTCAGCCAAAAACAAACAAATTCATCATCTTGTTTAGCCTGCGCACCATTACATATGATATGTGCGGTATTTCCTTTAAACTTCTTGAAGTATTTAAAATGGCACACAGACACCAATTATTATATTAATGAATCTCTTACGGTATAGAGACTTTAGGTATGGAATTCAGTGTTCTGCTTCTTTTCATTAGCCTATTGAGGTAAATTTTTTATTAATGATTTTGTCACACTGGTATTTTTAATACTCATTTTTAGTCTATTCTCTTTATAGAAGGGAGATATCACCTGACTGTGATTTACCTTTGGGGATCCTTGATAGTTATAAATGTAACAAATACATCATGTGTGAAAGAAAGTAATTGGCTAAGCCTAAACTCAAGAGGTGGAAAGCTATCCTCTGTTTACAGAGATGGGATGGGGAAGGAATCAATAATTTAGAACAATGATCTAATATAATGCAAGTGGTAACTAAGATGGTGCATTAAATGATCAATGTCCTCCTATGTTTTATAAATGCTGATCACGTTGTAACTATCTGTGAAGAGATGGTTTAATTAAAAATATGTAAGATAAGAGCTATTGGATAATCTTGTGTGTTTTTTTTTTCTATTTAATTTTGCTAGGTTCCTCTAGAGCAAACTGTAAATCCAGGTTACATTGCTTTCTGTCATTCAAACATTCATCTACTCATTCACCAAATATTCGCCTATCACGTTTTACATGTAATTAGTATGTACTGAGTTTCTATTACTTGAATAGCACTGTGCTAAATGATTTCTACAAACAATAATTATTTTCATTTTATAAACAAACTCTTGCACAAATATTAAATAAGTTGTTTAAGATCTTTCCATTGAGATGCTTGAGTCAGACCAAACGCAAATACTACACTATGCCTGCTTTGAAGGACTTTGTGATCTACAACACAAAAATCAAGTGACAGTGATTATAACAATATGTGAAAATATTACTCTTACCAGACCTGTGTAATTAAATACCACTCCTGGCTAACCTGGATTTCCATAAAATATTTCAATAAAATTATCACTGATATGTAACATGACATGTCTATATATCTCTTTGATGGAGACAAGAAGATAAAAAGTGAATTATAAACAACCTAAGTTGCTAGAAAGAACTTCATTCAACAATTTTTTATAGTAATAGATCAGGTCCATAAGGACTTGGTCTAGAGAAAAAGTAGGATCCCAAGTACCTACCACTGACATGAGCATTACAAGACTTGAGTCCTGGCTTCGATATGAAGGTGTTGAATTTTATTATTATTAAGATACTTTCCAGATACATGATTCTGTGGTAATTATATCATAAAGTATCAATGGCATTAAGTACACATAAAATTCTGCAAGGTTTGGAATAATTGGTTAGGAATAAATCAAATGCCACATACAGGTTGGAGCCAGGAATGTTTTAGATTTGAGACTTTTTTTGGATTTAGATTATTTGCATATATATAACAAAATATCCTGGGAACGGGACCACATTTAAACATGAAATTTATTTATGTTTCGTATCAACCTTTTACACAATATTTATAATAATTTTGTGCATGAAACAAAGTTTTGACTATGACCCATCACATGAGGTCAGATGTGGAAATTTTCTCATGTATCATACTGGAGCTCAAAAGTTTCAGAATTTGGAGCACTTTGGATCTCAAATTTTTGTAATTAGGGATGTTCAACCTGTGTGTACTATGTAGCCTTCAATAAGTTTCCTAATTCCTTTGATTTAAACTTTCCTTGGTTATAAAAGGGGAATAAAAACAGCTACCTCAAATGTTTTTTTGTAAGGTTCCGGTTATGGTATGCATGTTAAACATCCAGTACAGAGATTAACTCAGAAGAAGCATTACAAAAATAGAGTTATCTACCTAGAGCTTAAGAAGCCTGAGCTATGAATCCCTGTGTAATCATGGTTTTACTTACATAACTATTGCATACACAGGGCTACCCTGGAGTTAAGTGCTCAATAAATATTTTATGGACCAATAAATGTGTATTAAGTAGTTTGCTATTCTCTTGCTCCAACTTTATGTCCAACCAGATTTTGACAACTGATTGCATTGACTCAGTTTTAATCTCACTATAGTACTTACTGGCTACATGACCATTGGTAAGCTACGTAACTTTTCTGAGTTTCAGTTTTTCTCATATATAAAATGAAATAAATTTTAGATTCCTTATAGGACTTTTGTTTAGATTAAGTGACATAATGCAAGGAAAGTGCTTCATACAGTATCTGGTCATAGCAAGCACACACAAAACTCATCCAATATTTCAAAAGTTTTATGCAGCTAAATTATGCTGGTAGAAAAATAACTAGGATGTTGGAATATGCATCAGTAGAATCTGTGACAAAAGTATATTGAAAACTAAAAAGTCTTTGAATAGTTCAAATTAATTGAACAAGAAATACAATACATAAATAGAAAGCATTAAGATACTCCAATAGAGTGTACACATTTTACAGTCATATACACTACATAAACACCAAAATTAAAAATTAAATATTAGATTTCTACTTACATAAAATTACTTAATTTAATACTAAAACTAAGAAACAAATGGCTGGGTGACAAGCCTAAGAAATATAATTGATCAATAAGGATGGGAAATGAAAAAGGTGAATTAAAACCTCACTCCTGCCCATAATCATTCTTTCCAAATGCATTTAAGTGTACTGATAAAAATCAACCTTCAGGGTGAAATAGGAGGTGAAAGCCTTTTTGCTTCATTTCAACCTTATCTATTAAGGTCATCATTTCTTTTTTTGTTCTAATGCACTTAGCTAACAACTGAAAAGAAAGAGAATGCTCCACAATGATACTTCACTATATTCCCTGATTCCAATCAATTTTTTCTCACCTTTACTGTACCCTTCCCTTGGGGCTTTAGACCTAGAGAGTTATTTTGAAAACATAACTGTTTTCTGTAAACTTTTGATGTGAGGGAAAAATTTTGTTGACCATGTCTAGATTTTTCTCTCCTGAGGGAATTTAAAAGCCTTATTTACTCAGGAGGTAAAAGGTAGAGAGATGTTGGTCACAAACAAGTTGCCCACAAATTGAAGGGGAGCTGAAACTCAGACTGATGATGATATAAGCTGGGTCATGACATTTCTTAGTTCTAAAAGAATAAATGGGATATTTAAAATATGAGCTGTTAAGGGTAAATAAGTCTGTAGTGCTGTTGATAGTAAAGGCAAAGACAACATAATGGTAAACTAGAACAGTAGTAATACAGAGAGGTTGTAATAACTTTGAAAAAACAATTAATATAATTCACCACACCAGCACATTTTGTGAGAAAAATCAATGACCTTTAAATAAGCAAAAAGCATTTGTTAAAATTCAACAAAATTTTTGTTCATTCATAAAAAGGAAAAAAAAAAAAAACCTTAGCAAACAAGGAATATTTTTAATCTGGAAAATACCTGTAAAATTAAGAGCAAACATAATAATGTTGAAATGTTAAAAATCATTTAATTGTCTACATCTGCGTTAATAGTTGTTGAACACTGAAGATATTCCACAGTTTACTGACTTATTACCAAAACAAGGATGCTTGGTATTACCATTTCTTTTCCAAACTGCATTGAAGATCCTACTCGGTAATGTAAGGGAATAGAACAGACCTACAGGGATTGAAAAGGATTTTATGATTTCATTGACAGATAACGCAAAATAATTTATAAATAGATCATGGAATAAGGTACAATTTCAGCAAGGTGGCTATTAACAAAATTCACTATAGAAAATCAAATTTCATTTGTAGATACCAAAAACTAGCAGAAAGAAAAGGTAATTTTAAAAATATATTTACAATAACACCAAAATATAAATTGTACTTATTTGTAAAGTTTTCTTGAGGACACACTAAAAAACTTTATGAAAGATATTAAAGAATTATGAAATAAATGGTAATGCTATGGACTGAATTATGTCAACCAAAAATTCATATTAAGAATCTAATCTTCCATGTGCCTGTATTTGGAGATAGAGCCTTTAGGGAAATCATTTAAATTAATAGGGTCATAAGGATGGGGCCCTAATCCCATAGAACTGATGTTCTTATAAGAAGAAGAGACACCAGAGAGCTCCCTGCATGTAGACAGAGGAAAGACCATCTGGGAACACAGTGACAAGCTAAGCCAGGAAGGAGACCTTACCAGAAAGCAGCCGTGATGACACCTTGATCTGGGAATTGTGGCCATGAAAACCAACAAAATAAATTTCTGCTATTTAAGCCACTCACTCTGTGGTGTTTTGCTATAGCAGCCCTAGCAATGAATACAAGTGAAATATAGCAGGTTTATGGATCAGAAAACTGCAAATCATTAATAAGATCATATCTCCTTAAAATAATCTATATAATTATTATTTTCTTCAATATTCAACAAATATTTATTGGATCCCTATTATACACAAAGCATTATATTAGGCCTATGGGATATAAGTGTGACCAAAATAATAATTATCACTACCCTGATAAGCATATATACTTGTTTCTAATGCTTAGAGTCAATTACTTTAGAATATAAAATCTAGAATTTGAAAATTTTTAAGTTGAATACATTGCCAGTAAAAAAAAAAAATTTCCTGGAATTTTTGGTGCAATTTTTACATAATTTTAAAATATATATTCAAGTGAAAATGTCCAAAAATAGCCAAGACATGTGAAGAAGAAAAACATGGTAGGATGATTTGCCTAACAAGGTGTAAACATTATTATAAAACTATATTAAGTCAGGATAGATGAATAGACAAACATATGAATTGAACATAACAAGGAATACAAAACCACAAATGATCTATAAATAAAGATTTGACACCTAATGAGTTGGCAAGATTAGAAAGACTTTTCAATGTGTTGTTAGGACAATTCGTTAACCATTATGTTTAAAAACTGAAATTGAACCTATAATTCACCACGTGTATTTTTTTTCTTATTTTAGGTTGTAACTTTTTTAACTTTCAGTTTTTTGTGGGTACACAGAAGCTGTATATATGTATTGGGTACATGAGATACTTAGATACAGGCACACAATTTGTCATAAGCACATCAGGATAAATAGAATATCCATCACCTCAAAAATCTATCTTCTATTTTCATTTTTATATACTAATTTTGTTTTAATTTTTTAAATCAGTCATGCAATATATAATCATATCAGGATCAGGAGAAATGGGGTATCAATCACCTGAAGCATTTATTCTTTGTGTGGGAAACAATCCAATTATACTCTTAGTTATTTTAAAATGTATGATTAAATTGTTATTGACTGCAGTCATCCTACTGTGCTATCAAATACTGGATCTTATTGATTCCTTCCACTATTTTTGTACACATTAACCACACTTACTTCCTTCCCAACCCCCTACTACACTTTCCAACCTCTGATAACTATCATTTTACTTTCAATATCCATGAATTCAATTGGTCTATTGTTTAGCTCCCACAAATGAGTTAGAATGTATGAAATTTGTCTTTTTGTGCTTGACTTGTTTTATGTAACATTATGACCTTCAACACCATCCCTGTTGTTGCAAATGATAGGATCTCATTTCATTTTATGGCTGAATAGTATTCCATTGTGTATATGTACCAAATTTTCTTTATTAATTCATCTGTTGATGGACACTTAGGTGGTTTCCATATTTTGGCTATTGTGAATACTATTACAATAAATATAGGAGTGCAGATATATCATTGATACACTGATTTCCTTTCTATTGTGTATATACAGAGCAGTGGCAGTTCTGCTTTTAAAGTTTAAGAAACCTCCAAATTGTTCTACATAGTGGTTGTAGTAACTTACATTCCCACCAACATTGTATGAAGGTTTCTTTTTCTCCACAAACTTGCCAGCATTTGTTATTGCCTAATTTTGGATGAAAGTTATTTTAACTGGGGCGAAATGATAACTTATTGTAGTTTTGATGAATTTCACTGATGAAAAATGTAATGTTGAGCACCTTGTCATATACCTGTTTGCCATTTGTATGTCTTCTTTTAGAGAAATATTCATTCAGTTTTTTTGCCATTTTTAATCAGATGTTTAGATTTTTTTTCCTATTGAGTTGTTTGAGCTACTTGTATATTCTGGTTATTAATCTCTTGTCCAATGAGTACTTTGCAAATATTTTCTCCCATTCTGTGAGTTGTCTCTTCACTTTGTTGTTTCCATTGCTGTGCAGAAGCCTTTGACTTGGTTGGATCCAGCTTGTCCATTTTTGTTTTGATTGCTTATGCTTATATGGTATTACTAAAAAATATCTTTGCCCAGCTCCAATGTTTTCTTTTAGCAATTTCATACAGAAAGGTCTTATATTTAAGTCTTTAATTCATTGTGATTTGATTTTTGTATAATTGGAAGATAGGACTCCAGTTTCTTTTGACTGCATATTGATATCAAGTTTTTCCAGCACCATTTGTTAAAACAACTGTGCTTTCCCCCAATGTATATTCTTGGAACCTTTCTCAAAAATGAGTTCACTTTTGATGTGTCGATTTGTTTATGTCTTCTCTCATCTGTTCCATTGTTCTATGTATCTGTCTCAATGCCAATACCATGCTGTTTTGGTTACTATATCTCTGTAATACAATTGAAGTCATCAGGTAAGGTTGTTTCCACAGTTTAACTTTTTTGTGCAGAATGGCTTTGACTTTTCTGTTTCTATATAATTTTAGGATTTTTTTTTCTATTTCTGTGAAAAATATTATTGGTATTTTTACAGGGATTGTACCAAATCTTTAGATTGATTTGGGTTGTATATATATTTTAACAATTTGGATTTTTCTAATCCATGAGCATAGAATATTTTCATTATTTTGTGTCATCTTCAATTTATTACATCAATGTATTATAGTTTTCATTGTAGAGTTCCTTCACTTCTTTAAGTTTATTCTCAGGTATTTTATTATATTTGTAGCTATTTTAATGAAATTACTTTTTCAATTTCCTTTTCAGATTGTTTGCTATTTGCATACAGACATGCTTCTGATTTTTGTACATTGATTTTGTAACCTGCAATATTACTAAATTTGTTTACAGTAATCTCATGAGTTTTAATTGTTTTTTTGGTGGAATCTTTAGATTTTCCAAATATATAATCATATCACGTACAAATAAGATCATTTGACTTTATCATTTTGCATTCTTTCTTTCTTTCTTTCTCTTTCTTTCTTTTCTTTCTCCCTTTCTCTTTCTGTTTCTCTCTCTTTCTCTCCCTCTTTATCTTTTCTTTCTCTCTTTCACTTTCTGTAGATAGAACTTCCATTATTCTATTGTTGACAGTAGTGAAAGTGGGCATCCTAGGCATCAATGGTATGTATCACAAAATAATTGAAGCTATGTACAACAATCCCATAGCCAATTTCATACTGAACGGGCAAAAACTGGAAGTATTTCCTTTGAAATCTAGCACAAGGCAAGGATGCCCTCTCTCACCACTCCTATTCAATATACTATTGGAAGTTCTATCCAGGGAAATCAGGCAAGAGAAATAAATAAAGGGTATTCAAATAGGAAGAGAGGAAGTCAAATTGTCTCTACTTGCTGATGACGTGATTGTATATTTCGAAGACCCCATCGTCTCAGCCCCAAATCTCCTTAAACTGATAAGCAACTTCAGCAAAGTCTCAGGATACAAAATCAATGTGCAGAAAACACAAGCATTTCCATCCACCAATAACAGATAAACAGAAAGCCAAATCAAAAGTGAACTCCCATTCACCATTGGTACAAAGAGAATAAAATACCTAGGAATACAACTAACAAAGAATGTAAAGGACGTCTTCAAGGAGAACTACAAACCACTGCTCAAGGAAATAAGAGAGGACACAAACAAGTGGAAAAACATTCCATGCTCATGGTTGGGAAGAATCAATATTGTGAAAATGGCCATACTCCCCAAAGTAATTTATAGATTCAATGCTATCCCCATCATGCTACCAATGACCTTCTTCACAGAGCTGGAAAAATACCACTTCAAACTTCATATGGAACCAAAAGAGAGCCCACATAGCCAAAACTATCCTAAGCAAAAAGAGCAAAGCCAGAGGCATCACGCTGCCTGACTTCAAACTATGCTACAAAGGCCACAGTAATCAAAACAGCATGGTACTGGTACCAAAACAGAGACATAGACCAATGGAACACAACAGAGGCCTCAGAAGCCACATCACACATCTACAGTCATCTGATCTTTGACAAACCTGAGAAAAACAAGCAATGGGGAAAGGATTCCCTGTTTAATAAATGCTGTTGGGAAAACTGGCTAGCCATGTGCAGAAAGCAGAAACTGGACCCCTTCCTGATACGTTACACTAAAATTAACTCCAGATGGATTAAAGATCTAAACATAAGACCTAACACAAGAAAAACCCTAGAAGAAAACCTAGGCAAAACCATTCAGGACATAGGCATAGGCAAGGACTTCATGGCTAAAACACCAAAAGCAATGACAACAAAAGCCAAAATAGACAAATGGGATCTAAACTCCAGAGCTTCTGTACAGCAAAGGAAACAATCATTAGAGTGAACCAGCAACTAACAGAATGGGAAAAAAATTTTGAAATCTACCCATCTGACAAAGGGCTAATAACCTGAATCTACAAAGAACTAAAACATATGTACAAGAAAAAAACCAACCCATCCAAAATTGGGCCAAGAATATGAACAGACCCTTTACAAAAGAAGACATCAATGAGTCCAACAAACATGAAAAAAATGCTCATCATCATTGGTCATTAGAGAAATGCAAATCACAACCACATTGAGATACCATCTCACACCAGTTAGAGTGGTGATCATTAAAAATCTGGAGACAACAGATGCTGGAGAGGATGTGGAGAAATACGAATACTTTTACACTGTTGGTGGGAGTGTAAATCAGTTTAACCATTGTGGAAGACAGTGTGGCAATTCCTCAAGGACCTAGAAATAGAAGTACTATTTGACCCAGCAATTCCATTATTGGGTATATATCCAAAGAATTATAAATTGTTCTATTATAAAGACATATGCACACATATGTTCATTGCTGCACTGTTTACAATAGCAAAGATCTGGAACCAACCCAAATGTCCATCATCCATAGACTGGATGAAGAAAATGTGGCACATATACACCATGGAAAACTACACAGCCATAAAAATGATGAGTTCATGTCCTTCATATAGACACAGATGAATCTGGAAACCATCATTCTCAGCTAACTGACACAAGAACAGAAAACCAAACACCATATGTTATCACTTATAGGTGGGTGTTGAACAATTAAAACATGTGGACACAGGGAGGGGAGCATCACACACTGCGGTCAGTAGGGGAGGCTAGGGGAGGGACTGTGGGGGTGGAGAGGGTGGGGAGGGATAATGTGGGGAGAAACACCAGATATAGGTTTTGGGGGCATGAAGGCAGTAAACCACCTTGTCATGTATGTTCCTGTGCAACAATCCTGCATGATATGCACGTGTACCCCAGAACCTAAACTACAATAAAATAAATAAATAAATAAATAAATAAATCGAGAAAAATTTAAAAAAAAAGAAAAGAAAGTGAGTATCCTTTTCTTCTTCCACTTCTCAGTGTAAAGGCTTTTAGGTTTTCCACATTCAGTATGAGACTGGCTCTGGGTCTGTCTTTGTTGAGGTATGTTCCTTCTATACCAAGTTTTTAGAGGGCTCCTATCATGAAGAGATTTTAATTTTATCAAGTGGTTTCTCAGCATCAATTGCAATGATAATATAGTTTTTGTTCTTCATTCTGTTGATATAATGTATCATATTGATTTATTTGCATATATTAAATCATCCTTTCATATCTGGAATGAATCTCACTTGGTCATAATGAATGGTCATTTTCAACTGTTGTACAATTTGATTTGCTAGTATACTCTTGAGAATTTTTGCTTCAGTGTTCATCAGGAATAGTGATCTGTAGTCTTTTTTGATGTTTCTTTGTCTAGTTTTGATATTATGCTAATACAAGATTCACAGAATGAGTTTCAAACAACTCCCTAATCCTCTATTTTTTGGAATAGTTTCAGCAGGATTAGTATGAGTTCTTTAAATGTTTGGTAAAATTCAGCGATGAAACCATCAAATCTTGGCCTTTTCTTTGCTGGGAGATATTTATTATGGCTTCAATCTCATTACTTTATATTAGTGTGTTCAGGTTTGGGGTTTTTTATTATTCAACCTTCTTAGGTTGTGTGTTTCCAGGAATTTATCCATTTCTTCTAGGTTTTCTAATTTATTGGCACATCATAGTTTAGAGTATCCTCCAATGATCCTTTAATTTCTGTGGTATTGATTGTGATGTCTACTGTTTCATCTCTGATTCTATTTATGTAAGTCTTCTCTCTTTTGTTCTTTGTCTGGTTAAAGGTTTTCTGTTTTGTTTATCTTTTCAAATATATGAACTTTATGTTTCATTGGCCTTTTGTATGTTTTTTTCAGTTTCATCTATTTCTGTTCTGATCTTTATTACATTTTTTCTTCTATTAATTTTGGGTTTCACTTGCTCTTGCTTTCCTAGTTCTTTAAGAGGCATCATTAGGTTATAGATTTAAAGTTTTTCTACTTATTAAATATAGGCCCTTATTGCTATAGTCTTTCCTCTTAGTAACGATTTCTCAATATCCCATGGGTTTCGGTAGATTGTGTTTCCATTTTAACTTGTTTCCATAATTGAAAAAAAAATTCTTCTGAATTTATTCATTTGACCACTGGTAATTCATTAACATATTGTTTAACTTTTTGTGTAGTTTGCTAAATTCATCTTTTTAATGATATATAGTTTTGTGTAGTTTGCTAAATTCATCTTTGTAATGATATATAGTTTTATTCCACTGTGGTCAGATAAGATAATATTATTTCAATTTTTTGAATTTTTAAGACTTGCTTTTGAGCTAATACATGGGCTATACTTGAGAATGATCCATGCATTGAAGAGAAGAATGTGGATTTCACAACCATTGGATGAAATGTTCTATAAATAACTATTAGGTCAATTTGTTCTATTGTACAGATTAAATCCAATGTTTCTTTTTGAATTTTCTGTTTGGGTGATTTGTCCAATGCTGAAAATAGGATGTTGAAGTCTCCAGGTATCATTGTATTGCGGTATATCTCTCACTTTAGTTCTAATAATATTTGCTTCATATATCTGGGTACTCCAGTGTTGGGTTCCTATATATTCACAACAGTTATTTTCTTTTGCTGAATTGATCCTTTTATTGCTATATAATGACCTTCTTTGCTATATTTTATACTTTTTATCTTGAGATCCATTTTCTCTGATGTATATATAGCTACTCCTGCAATTCTTTTTTTGTTGTTTGCATTGAGATGGAATAGATTTTTCTATCCCTTTATTTTCAGTGTATTCAAAGGTGAAATATTTTTCATGTGGGCAATAGATTGCTGGGATTTTTAAAAAATTCATTCATCCACTCTATGTCTTTTGGTGTAAGAGTTTAGTCCATTTATGTTCAATGTTATCAGTGATATGTAAGAACTTACTCTTATGTTTTCTTTGTTTTCTGGTTGTTTCGTCATCTTCTCTTTCTTCTTTCCTTCCCTCATGTCTACGTTTTAGTGAAGATGGTTTATTCAGGTCATATGTTTGAATTTCATGCTTTTTATTTTGTTTGTGCATGTTGAACATTTTTTTAAAATTTGTAGTTAGAATGAGACTTACAAAGAAAATCTTATAACCCATTATTTTAAACTGATGGCTACTTAACACAGATTGCATAAAAACAGCCAGTTTAACAAAAAAGCAAAGATGAAACCAATAAAGGCTCTACCCTTAACTTCATCTCCTTGCTTAACTTGTTGTTGTTTCTATTTATATTTTATTGTATTGCCTATGTCTTGAAAAGTTGTCATAGTTATCATTTTTTGTTGGTTCATCTTGTAGTCTTTCTACTCAAGATATGAGTAATTTACAGAACTTAATTACAGTGTTACAATATTCTGTGTTTTTCTGTGTACTCACTGTTATCAGTGAGTTCTGGATCTTCAGGTGATTTGTCATTGCTCTATTGTTAATGTCCTTTTATTTCAGACTGAAGAATTCCTGTCAGCATTTCTTGTCAGGCAGGTCTGATATTGATGATATCCCTCAGATTTTGTTTTCTGGGAATGTCTTTATTTTTTCCTCATGTTTAGGAACATTTTCCTGGGATATACTGCTCCAGAATGAAAGTTTTCCTCCTCCAGAACTTAAATTATGTGATCCCATTGTTTTCTGGCCAGTAATGTTTTCTCTGAGAAGTGTGCTGCCAGATGTGTTTCAGCTGCATTGTATTTGTGTCTTTTCTCTTCTTACTTCTAGGATCCTTTCTTTATCCTTCACCTTTTGGAGTTTGGATATTGAATGCCTTTATGTAGTCTTCTTTGGGTTAAATTTACTTAATGTTCTGTTACCTCTTTGTACTAAAATATTGGTGTATTTCTTTAAGTTTTGGATGTTCTCTTCTGTTATATCCTTGAATAAATTTCTACACTGGTTTCTATCTCTCTAACTCCTTTTTAAGTCCAATAACTCTTAGATTTGCCCTTTAAAGGCTATTCTGTAAATGTTGTAGGCATGCTTTATTCTTTTTAATGCATTTTTTAATCTCCTCTAACTATGTATTTTCAAATAGCTTCACTAATTCCTTCTTCTGCTTATTTAATTCTGCTATTAAAGGACTCTGATACATTTTTCAGTATGCCAATTGCATTTTTCACTTCCAGAATTTCTGCTTGATTACTTTTTATTCTGATTACTTTTTAATCTGATCTCTATGCTAAATTTATTTGATAAAATTCTGAATTCCTTCTCTGTGTTAACCCAAATTTCATTGAGCTTCCACAAAATAGTTATTTTGAAACCTCTGTCTGAAAAGACACCCTACTCTGTCTCTCTGGGATTGGTCATTGGTGTCTTATTTAGTTCATTTGTTAAGGTCATGTTTTCTTGAATAAGCTTGATGCTTGTGGATATTCAGTGGTGTCTGGGCATTTAAGATCTAGGAATTTACTGTAGTCTTCCCAGTTCAGGCTTATTTGTTCCCATCTTTCTTAAAAAGGCTTTCCAAGTATCCCAAGGGCCCCAGGTGTTGTGATCTAAATATTTGGTCATTGCAACCACATCTACATTACGGGGCACCCCAATCCCAGTAATACTCTCCCTCTTGCAGACTTAAGGAGGTATGGCATTGGTGGTCTTGGGTAGGATTTGGACCAGTGTGTTGTTCTCTTCTCTACTTTCCCCCAAACAAATGAAGTAAAGACTTCTGTCCATGTTAGTCTGACTGGAGCTGGGGCAGGTGTTGCAGAAACACCACAGCAGCCATCACCCCTGGGAATGTGATGAATCAGTCCTGAAGCCAGCATAGCACAGTATCTTTCCTGGCCTGTGATGACTATTGTCTGCCTACTATGGCCTATGCTTTCTCAATGTACAAAGACTGTACAATCAGGAAGTGATGAATCCAGCCAGGGCTGCATCTTTTTCTTTAGGGCAGCATGTTCCTCCAAACTCCAAGCCAATCCAGAGATGCCAACTGGAAACCTGGGCCTGAACTCAGAATTCAACCTGATACTCTATTCTACTATGACTGATCTGGCACCCAAGGCAAAAGACAAAGCCCTTCCCACTCTTCTATCTCCTTTCCTCAAGCAGCAAACACTCTCCTCATGGCCACCACTACACAAAACTCATGGCAAATATTGCGTGAATACTGCTCTGAGCCCCTAAGAAATTAGAAAGGTAGTCTAGGCCACAGGAATGCAACTCCTAATTAAGTCCTAGTGCTGAGCTGGGCAGAGAGCCAGTGGACTGGGGGTCCACCGGACCTCCTGTGACACCAACTAAGGGAGAGGCTTCAGAGCTCTTGGCTCCAAAAAAGATATCTTCTTTCCAATTGAGGAGAGAAGAAGGAAGAGTGGGGAGTATTTTGTCTAGCATCTTGGATAACACCTCAGCCACAGCAAGATAGCTCATTGATCAGAGTCCTTAGGCCTCCTTTCCAGTACCTAGCTCTCAAATCACATTTCTAGACAGACTCTGGGCCAGAGAGGACTTGCTCCTTTAAAGGGAAAGATTCAGAGCTGTCAGGATTCAACACCTGCTAACAACAGAACCCTTGGGTTCTGAATAACCAGGAGTGATACCCAGGTAGTACGTCAAGGGCCTTGGGTGGGCCTCTGAGATGTACTCGTTTCTGGTGAGACTGAGCATATTCCCAGCTGGAGGGGCTATTGAGTGAGACACCTTCTGCTTGAGAAAAGTCCAGGAAAAAATGAAGTATACTTTGTCTTGCGCCTTACATGACAACTTAGCCACAAGGGGGTAGAGCACCAAGTGGGCAACTGGAATCCCCGATTCCAGGACTCAGCTCTTAAACACCCTTTCTGGACCAGCCTTGGGCCGCATGGGAGCCATTCCTCTGAAGGATGAATCCCAGGCCAGGCAGAATTCACAACAAGCTGCCTGAAGAGAATGGGCAAAAACTGGAAGCATTCCCTTTGAAATCCAGCACTAGACAAGAATACCCTCTCTCACCACTCTTATTTAGTATAGTATTGGAAGTTCTAGCCAGAGGAATTAGGCAAGAAAAAAAAAAAAAGGTATTCAATTAGAAAAAGAGGAAGTCAAACTGTCTCTATTTGCAGATGACATGATGGTATATTTAGAAGACCCTGTCATCTCAGCCCAAAATCTCCTTAAACTGATAAGCAACTTCAGCAAAGTCTCAGGATACAAAATCATTCTGCAGAAATCACAAGCATTTCTATACACCACTAACAGACTAACAGAGAGCCAAATCATGAGCAAACTCCCATTCACAATTGCTACAAAGAGAATAAAATACCTTGGGATACAACTAACAAGGGATATAAACGACCTCTTCAAGGAGAACTACAAACCACTGCTCAAGGAAGTAAGAGAAGACACAAACAGATGGAAAAATATTCCATGCTCATGGTTAGAAAGAATCAATATTGTGAAAATGACCACATTGCCCAAAGTAATTTATAGATTCAATACTATCCCCATCAAGCTACCAATTACTTTCTTCACAGAACTGGAAAAAAATACCTTAAACTTCATGGAACCAAAAGAGAGCCCAAAAGAACAAAGCCAGAGGCATCACACTACCTGATTTCAAACTATATTACAAGGCTACAGCAATCAAAACAGCATGGTACTGGTACCAAAACAGAGATATAGACCAATGGAACAGGACAGAGGCCTTGGAGGCAACGCCACACACCTACAACCATCTGATCTTTGACAAACCTGAGAAAAACAAGCAATGGGGAAAGGATCCCTGTTTAATAAATGACATTGGGAAAACTGGCTAGCAGTGTGCAGAAAGCAGAAACTGAACCCTTTTCTGACACATTACGCTAAAATTAACTCCATACGGATTAAAGACTTAAACATAAGACCTAACACCATAAAACCCCTAGAAGAAAACCTAGGCAAAACCATTCAGGACATAGGGATAGGCGAGGACTTCATCACTAAAACACCAAAAGCAATGGCAACAAAAGCCAAAATAGATAAATGGGACCTAATTAAACTCTAGAGCTTCTGTACAGCAAAAGAAACAATCCTTAGAGTGAACTGGCAACCAAGAGAATGGGAAAAAAATTTTGCAATCTACCCATCCGACAAAGGGCTAAAACTCAGAATCTACAAAGAACTAAAACAGATCTACAAGAAAAAACCAAGCCAACCCATCCAAAAGTGGGCCAAGGATATGAACAGACACATTTCAAAAGAAGGCATATATAAGGCCAACAAACAATTGAAAAAATGCTCATCATCACTGATTATTAGAGAAATGCAAATCAAAAGCACATTGAGATATGACCTCATGCCAGTTAGAATGGCAGTCATTAAAAAATCTGGAGACAGCAGATGCTGGAGAGGATGTGGAGAAGTAGGAACACTTTAACACTGTTGGTGGGAGTGTAAACTAGTTCAACCATTGCGGAAGACAGTGTGGCGATTCCTCAAGGACCTAGAAATAGAAATTCCACTTGACCCAGCAATCCCATTACTGGGTATATACCCAAAGGATTATGAATCATTCTATTATAAAGACACATGCACACGTATGTTCATAGTGACACTGCTTACAATAGCAAAGACCTGGAACCAACCCAAATGCCCATTGATGATGGACTGGACAAGGAAAATGTGGCACATGTACACCATGGAATACTATGCTGTCATAAAAAATGATGAGTTTGTGTCCTTTGTAGGGACATGGATGAATCTGGAAACCATAATGCTCAGCAAACAGATAAAAGAACAGAAAATCAAACACCGCATGTTCTCACTCATAGGCAGGCGATGAACAATGAGAACACATGGACACAGGGAGGGGAGCATCACACACTGGGGTCTGTTGATGGGGGCCAAGATAGGGACAGCGGGAGAGTGAGAGGTTGGGGAGGGATAACACTGGGAGAAATGCCAGATGTAGGTGATGGGGGGATGGAGGCAGCAAACCACATTGCCATGTGTGTACCTATGCAACAGTCCTGCATGATCTGCATGTGTACCCCAGAACCTAAAGTACAAAAAAAAAAAGAGTTCTTTGGCACTTGGCAGCTTCTTCCACACTCTCAGACAACAGAGAAACAAATACAGAAATCAATACCATGAATGTCTATGAAACCCATGCTATAAAGACTGTACAATTACATGGAAGTTAGATAACCTGCTCCCGAATGACTTTTGGGTAAAATAAAATAAAATTAAGGAAGAAATTTAAAAAAAAATCTTTGAAATTAATAAAAACATATAGAAACTTTAGGACACAGCTAAAGCTAAAGGAGCTAAAGCAGTTAATAGGAACATTTATAACACTAAGTATACACCATGAAATCCCATGGTGCCATGATAAAATAACAAGAACGTGTGTTTTGTAGTGACATAGATGGAGCTGGAGGCCATTATTCTTAGAAAACTAATACAGGGACAGAATACAAACTCTCACATGATATCACTTGTAAGTGAAAGCTAAATGAGGAGAACACAGGCACATTAAGAGGGGAACAATGCACAGTGGGACTTATTGGAGGATGAGGGGTGGGAAGAGGTAGAGGATCAGGAAAAATAACTTGTGAGTACTAGGCTTAATACCTTGGTGTTGAAATAATCTGTACAACAAACCCCCATGACACAAGTTCACCTGTGTAACAAACCTGCACATGTACCCTTGAACTTAAAATAAAAAGTAGAAGGACCTGAAATTTACAACCTAACATCACACCTAGAGACACTAGAAAAATCAAGAGCAAACCAACCCAAAGCTAGAAAAAGAAAAGAAGTAACCAAAATCAGAGTGGAACTGAATAAAATTGAGATGTGAATATTCATATTTAAGATGAAAGAACCCAAAAGTTGGTTCTTCAAAAGATTCAACAAGATTGATAAACCGCTAGCAAGTTTAGTAAAGAAAAAAAGAGAAAAGATCCAAATAAACATAATCAAAAATGGCAAAGGTTACATTACAATTGATCCCACAGAAATATAGAAAATCCTGGGGCTACTATGAACAACTCTCTGCACACAAATAGAAAGCCTAGAGGGAAATGGACAAATTTCTGGAAATACACAGCCTAATAAGATTGAACCAGGAAGAAATTAAAATCCTGAAAAGACCAATAATGAGTTTCGAAAGTGAATTAGTAATAAAACATCTACCAACCAATAAAAGCCTAGGCCAGAGGGATTCACAGCCAAATTCTACCAGATGTACAAAGAAGAGTAGAAGATTTAGAATCAGTCCTACTGAAACTATTCCAAAAAATTGAGGAGGAGGGACTTCTCCCTAACTCGTTCTGTGTAGCCAGCATCATTCTGATATGAAAGCCTGGCAGAGACACAGTGAAAAATAACAACTGCAGGCTAATATCCTTTATTAATGTAGACATGAAAATCCTCAAAAAAATTTCTAGTGAACTGAATATAGCAGCATATCAAAAAGCTAATTTACCATGATGAAGCAGGGTTTATTCCTGGGATGCTAGGTTGGTTTAACATATGCAAATTAATAAATGGGATTCACCACATAAACATAATTAACAGTAAAACCACATGATTATTTCAATAGACACAGAAAAGGCTTTTGATAAAATCCAACATGCCTTCATGTTAAAAACCCTCAACAAGTTAGGCGTTGAAATATTATACCTCAAAATAACAAGGTTTACTCTATTGTTTCATCAAAGTTTCAAATTTTTTAATGTGCAGATTATTCATGTCTTCCTTGATTAAAGGTATTACTAAATATTTAATATTTTGATAATGTTATAAATAGGATTGATGTCTTAATTTCTTTTTTTGATAGTTCTTTGTTAGTGTATAGAAGAATAACTGATTTTTATTTTGATATAACACTTTTTTTAATTTTGATTTTGCTTCCTGTAAATTTATTGTATTTGTTTTAGTTCTAATAGGTTTTTTGGGGGAGACGGAGAAATTTACGTGTGTGTGTGTGTGTGTGTGTGTATGTGTGTGTATACTGTCATGTCATCTTCAAATAGAGACAATTTAACTTTCTGAAGCTAATTTGGATTACTTTTATTTCTTTCTCTTGCCTAATTGCTCTAGCTAGAACTCCCAGTGTCAGGTTGAATAAAAGTGGTGAGAGTGAATATCCCTGCCTTGTTCTATTTGAGGCTTTTTAAATTCCATGGATCAGAATGTTCATTTTCCTCTCCACATTTAGAGAGTCATCATTTTATTTTTCTTCAAAAAATGTTTTTGCCCATTTCTCTTTCTTTGTTCCTTTGGGAACTTTTATGATGCCTATTTGGCTCATTTTATGTTGTCCCATAAGTCTTATAGGCTTTATTCTCTTTTTCTTTTTGTTTTTCTGACTGGGAAATTTCAAATGACCTGTTTTTATGCCCACTGATTCTTTGTACTGTTTGATCATATCTACTGTTGAAACATTATAAAATTTTTAATGTTTGTAATTTTGTTCTCCCAGCTCCAGAATGTTTGCTTGGTTCTTTTTAATGGTTAATCTTTGTTAGTTCCGGTATCCTTATTCTTATTTCATGTATACTCATGAATTGGATAGTAATGAAGATAAACTCTGATAAATGTGTCATTAAGCAATTTTGTTATTGAACAAACATCAAAGAGTATACAAACACAAACCTAGATATTATAGCCCACATGCCACTTAGGCAATATAGTATAGACTGTGGCATATAAGACTATTGCTTCTAGGCCACACACCTGTAAATGTTTCTGTACTGAATAATGTAGACAATTGTAATAGAATTGTAAGTATTTGTACATCTAAACATATCTAAACATTGAAAAAGTACAACAATAGTGAATTGTAAAGGATAAAAAAATATCAGATGTGCAAAGAAGAGTAGAAGTGTTAGAATCATACCCATATAGGGTACTTAGTACCCTATATAGGGAACTAAAAATGTCACCCCTATATAGGGTACTTACCATGAATAAAGCTTGTACTCCTGGAAGTTATTCTGAGTGAGTCGGTGAGTGTTGAGTGAATGTAAAGGCCTAGAAAATTACTGTACACTACTATAGACTTTATAAATAATACACTAAAGCTATATTTAATTTATAAAAATATATTTTTCTTTCATAAATAATAAACAGCTTACGATAATATTTTTACTTTGTAAACTCTATTTTTTTTTTTTTTTTTTTT
>NW_016108073.1:19466-66658 GCF_001604975.1 Cebus imitator | reverse complement strand
ATGTTTTTTAAACTTTTTGACTCTTTTGTAATAACACTTAGCTTAAAAGATGAACATACTGTACAGCACTACAAAAATGCTATTTCTTTGTATCTTTACTAGCATTTTTTATCTTTTTTATTTTTTACTTCTAATTTTTTTGTTAAAAGCTGAGACACAAACACGCATATTAGCCTAGGTCTGCACAGGATGAGGATCATTAATATCACTCTCTTCCGCCTGTACATTTTGTCCCACAGGAAATTCTTTAGGGGACAGTAACACACATGGAACTGTCAGCTCCTATGATAACAATGCCTTTTTCTGGAATACCTTCTAAAGGACCTGCCTCAGGTTTTTCTTAAGGAGTGAGTTTGTTTTACCAGCATCATCACAAATATGTTAATAAGGCACTTTTCCATGATTTAACAATGACTACAATAGATGTAAATAGGCAATAGGAATTTTTTGGCTCCATTATAATCTTGTGGGACCATCATTGTATATGTGGTTCATCATTAACCAAAATGTTGTTACACTATTTATAACTACGTTTGTTCATCTGTGTTTTCTTGTAGTTCACTGATGGGGTTTTTCATGCTGCCCAGGACGGTCTCGGACCCCTGTGCTCAAGTGATCCATCTGCCTTAGCCTCACAAAGTGCTAGGATTACATTCATGAGCCATGCCGCCCAGCCAATTTTCATTTTTATAGTTCCTTACTGATGCTTCATTTTGTTCTTTTTGTAATGTAATATTATCCTGGTTATTCCTGATTTATGTCTTGCATTCATGTCTGCACGTCTGAAGTAGGCACATTTACAGACTGGCTTCGACAGGAAAAGCCCTTCAACAATCAGCCTGTCTAAATATTTTGAGTGGTCCAGTCTGGATCCTGGGGCTACTGAGAATGCTCTGGCCATGGGACAGGCTTAGGACCTTGCTCCACAGAGCTCAGCCTAGAGTCCTAGGATGTAGGGGCTAACCTAGTTCTATGGCAAGCCTAGAGCCTGAGTTCACAAAGAGAGGCCAGGTAATTGGGACTATAGATCTCGTCCTGGTGCCTGGGGCCACGGTTTCCACTCTGAAGCCTGGGGCAGGCCTTGAACTACAGTCCGTATCAGCCAGCCCGCTGCTGGTGTGAGTTGGCACCTGGATCATATAGAATATGTGTGGTCCTTAGTCTACATGCACAGACATTTGCAAGACGCACAATGGTGAGCATGAACCGTAGGCACATGGAAGTCGGCCTTAGGCCTTGGTCTTGGGCCTTATGCCTCGGCCTTGTGTCTGGACTGTGGTGTCTAGCCTGGACTCTGGGACAATGGGGTAAGGCCTGAAACTGGGACAGGCCTAGTACTTAATTTTTCAGGCATAAGCCTCGTACCTGGGGCCACAGGGCAGGTATGGAGCCTGAGGTGGCAGGAGATGCTTGAAATCTGGGGCTTCAGATACCATCTTGGAGCCTTGAAACTGAATCCACAGGGGTCATACTGGCACTGAGGTGATCTTGGTGCATAGATCCATGGGTGCTGGACTGGTGTCAAGGCTGCAGATGCCAACCTGGAGCCTGGGATAAGCCTTAATCCTGAGTCATTGAGGGTCTGTCTGGTGCTGGGGTGGGCTTGGTGTTTTGATCCACTGGGATGGACCTAGGTCTGAATCCATAGAGACTGTTCTAATGTCAGGATCTACTAAAGTGGTCCCCGTTCCTCAGACTATAGAGCAGGTCCTGGGTCCTGAGTATGCAGTGACATGCTTGAATCTGGGTCCTTAGGAGCTGTCCTGGAGCCTCAGGGCATGAAACCTAACCTAGCACCAGGGCTTTCCCGAAGCCTGCCCATGTAAAGGCTGGCCTGGAGTTGGGAAATGGGGGTTGACATGATACTGAGGCTTGCCTAGAGTCTGGTCCACAGGTATTATCCTGGAGCCAGGGATTGCAGAGGCTAGCCTAGAGCCTGGGGTGGCTTTTAAGCCTGAGTTCACAAGGATCCACCTAGTGCTGGGGAGGACCTGGCACTTTGATCCATGGTGACAGGCCACCTGCCTGGGCCTACTGGGGCTAGTCTAGCATTGGGGCAGACCCGGAGCCTGAGGCAACTAGGACCAGCCTGGAGCCTGGATCCACAGTGGCCTGCATGGAGCCTAAGCCCCCCAAACCAGGGGCTACCCTGGCACTATGGTAAGCCTAAAACCTAGGTCTTTAGGGGCAACCTGGAGCCTTAGTCTGTGGGTGCCAACCTGTGTTTTGAACCACGTGGGTCATCCATAAACCTAGGAATGCTGGAGCTGTTCTTGCTCTAGGATTGTCTTCAAATTTGAGTCTTTAGGATCCAGCCTGGGGCCTGGGGCCACAGAGGCAAGCCTGGGTCAGATTTGGCGTCAAGGTCAGTGGTAAAGTCTGTTGCTCACTTCATTCTCCGGAATGAAGAATGGGTGACATTAGAGGGAATGGGTGACATCAGTAATGTGAAAGATTTTTTATATCCCTTTAATGTATCATCTTTTCTTCCTTCAGTGTTCCAGCCATTTGTAGCAATTGCTTACCTGAATTACTTAGCTCTTGTGAAGGTACTTTTTTGAGTGAATGTTTGTTCAAATTCATGTTTCTGTTAAGATGCTGAGTGATGGAAACTCCCAATCTGCCATCTTGCTGATGTTATTCTCACATAGAAACTTTTTGAATTATAAACTCGCGAAAGCAGGAGAGTAGCTCAGTTTTAATGAGATGAATTTCTTGTTAGACAGTATAACCAAAATAAGTTAATGTGATATCTTTAAAAAAATACTTGAATGGAAACAGAGTAAATAAAGGTTCTATTGTCTTTGTAGCAAAAATAATAATTTGCCTATACACTGTTAGGGTTATACCTTTGTCCCCAAAATTGTTAATTTTTTTTTCCCTATGGGTATTTTTTTTTTTGAGACAGAATTTCGCTCTTGTTACCCAGGCTGGAGTGCAGTGGCACGATCTCGGCTCATCACAACCTCCGCCTCCTGGGTTCAAGCAATTCTCCTGCCTCAGCCTCCTGAGTAGCTGGGACTACAGGCACGTGCCACCATGCCCAGCTAATTTTTGTATTTTTAGTAGATACGGGATTTCACCATGTTGACCAGGATGGTCTTGATCTCTTGACCTCGTGATCCACCTGCCGTGACCTCCCAAAGGGCTGGGATTACAGGCGTGAGCCACCGCGCCCGGTCTCTATGGGTATTTTTAAAATACTTGTTTCTTTTTTCCCCTGTGGAAAATTTTCAAAGTTTTATGGCAAAATTTAATGTGTTAATAGAATACATTTTACACTGAATTTTGATAGTGTATAAGGCAAAATTTATTGGCATTAAAAAACTATAAATTATTCTATTTTCTAGAGATAGCCACCAAGTTTGAGCACTTATTGTTTTAACTCTTATTGATGAATGGCAGCAATTTTTAGATCTATGTTTAGAGGCATTCTGAGATAAAATTCAGGCTCAAAAAGAAGAATACTATGATAGATTAGCAAAGTTTGTTGAGGTGAAAAATGTCAGAAAATTTGGCAAGTGTACTACTTATTTGCCGTTATCACATCATTCATTTCCCTATGTGGATGTGCATTTTTCTTCACTGATGTCATAAGACTAGCCTTCCATGCAAAATATGGGTAAATGGCTTTACAGAAACTAAAGAAACTGGTATGATTTTGTTGCTAGCAAAAAGTAGTTAACTAGTATTGGTTTGTCATTTTAAAGAGTTTGATGAATTACATATAGCCATACCTACATAGTTACAAAATCCTACATCTTTAAGGCCGTTCTTGTTACTATTTTTTTTAAATGTTTTATTGTAAATATTGGCAGAAATATCTTATAACTACTATTAATTGGTATATTATATATATTGACATACAACAAAAAGTGTCTGTGATTAGGATGATATGATTTACAGGCTCTGTACAAATGGCAATGGACATGTTGTAAAAACATTATCAGTCTACTTTTTCTGAGAGCCACTACATAGATTTTCATTTTGAAAGATTGCATTCTCCTTAAATTTAAATTTTATCTTCACGTATCTCTGCATGCTTTCATAATGCCACATTAAACCCCATTTAAAATATGCTAGAAAATGAATACAGTCAGCTGTAGAATTGTAGAATTGAAGTAAGAAGATCTGGTTTAAATGTGATTCTCCTATTTACAACTTGTATATCTTTGGGAAATTTTAATAACTTATCTTATTAACAATTCTGTAAAAGTGGAAAGTTATTACAAAGATAAATGTAATAATGTCTGTGAAATAATTTACATGGTGTCTGACACATAATAGACACCTTATGTTTTTTGTTTGAGACAGTCTCGCTCTGTTGCTCAGGCTGGAGTGCAGTGGCATGATCTCTGCTCACTGTAACCTCTGCCTCCAGGGTTCAAGAAATTATCCTGCCTCAGCCTCCCAAGTAGCTGGGATTACAGGTGCAGGTCACCACAGCTGGCTACTTTTTGTATTTTTAGTAAAGATGCGGTTTCACCATATTGGCCAGGCTGGTCTTGAACACCTGACCTCAAGTAATCCACCCAAGTTAGTCTCCAAAAGTGTTGGGATTACAGATGTGAGCCATAGTGCTCAGCCCAATTTTTAATTTGGATAAAGTACATTATTTTGCCTAAACCCTCCATGGTGAGATATTTTCTTGTAGTTTATGAATTTCCCAACAATCATTATGAGTCAAATTATCGGAAATCATAATTGGTAGAGACAAAAAAAATTTGTCACTTTCAAATTTCTTATTTGAAAAAAATTATTTAATTAAAATAATGTCTTTATCCTACTCACAAAAGTACATTCTGATATCCACATGCTTCACGGAGAAAGTGGAATATTTATTCTCTACTATGGTAGAAGCCTTGTTATTTGTTTGTTTGTTTGCTTTAGTGTGACATGGTTTATTTAAACATAGGTACTTGAGGCCCAAATTAAAATGATGCAGAGGAAGGACATCAACAGAATGGAAGAATAGGCACTCCCAAATCTCATTCACTCCTACAGAATCATTAAAAACCTAGCAGGAATTGTCAGAAGCAACTCTGACAGAATCATTCACAAACTAGCAGGAATTGTCAGAAGCAACATTATAAGATCTATGGAAAACAGTAAAAAATGTATAGTAACCAAGTGAAATACTGAATAAGAAAGAGAGAACTTGGAAATAGAAAAATTCTGTGGCATTTTTAATTGCCCTTGCCACCCCACCCCAGTCTACTGTACTGGCAGTCTTAAAAAGCAGTGAAAGTTTTAAAGGAACATCAACCTGCATTCCAGTGTGACGCCCCAGCCCCCATTTCCAGAGGGAGAAGAGCAGACTTTATTTGCAAATTACCATGTATGTCTATTATAACACCTCTCAGGGCCTCTTGAAAGGCTATGCAAGATACTCATCTCTGTTTCACTTAATTTGTAAGATAGTCTGGGAAAGTGCTGGGCATTGCTGAAAAGCACTGCCAAGTGATCTAACAAACCAAAGATGCCTGGAGTAAAGAATGATTAAGACATTTAAAAGACATACATAAAGCCAAGAGTAAAATCTGGGAAGGATTATTTGGAAAATTAGGAAAATCAAAATAACTTGTACATATAAAAGAATTTTGAAAGCCACACACATGCCCAGGACATTATGCATGTTCAGAAAAACCAAGGATAGACTCTGAGCTTCCACCTCAGGTAGGTTTCTACACTCAGTGCAAGGTTCACTACATTCAGTGCAAGACAAGTCTGTACTCAGTGCTAGACCAAGTGTTAAAGGAGTTTCCCAGCCAGAGGGAGTTTGCAAACATTGGGAGAAGTTTTTGTTTTTACTTTGTTTATTTGTTTGTTTTGAGATAGAGTCTTGCTGTGTCACCCAGGCTGGAGTTCAGTGGCACAGTCTTGGCTCACTGCAACCTCTGCCTCCTAGGTTCAAGTGATTCTCCTGCCTCAGCCTCTCGAGTAGGTGGGATTAAAGGCACACACTACCATGCCTGGCCAATTTTTGTATTTTTAATAGCAATGGGGTTTCGCGCAGCTTGGTCTCAAATTCCTGACCTCAAGTGATCCGCCCGCCTCCACCTCCCAAAGTGCTGGGATTACAGGCATGAGCCACTGCACCCAGCCCATTTGTTTTGTTTCTAACTGGACATTCATGTAAATATGTGTCAAAGCATCAGCTAAACATTAGCCAACAAAACAGACACATCGCTGACCATGCATGACAAAGAATACAGTCTTTGTAAAGATTTTGGGAAAGTACCTAAGTGAACTGCCATAGCCCACAGCAGCAGTAATAACAATGACAACATGAAAAAAGTATAACAAAGCAAATCTTGGAGAAAAGGAAAATATGACCTTCAGAGTTCTCAAATTATAATATTTGAATGTTTAGTTTTTGACCAAAACTTACAATATAAACAAAGAAACAGAAAAGTATGGTCCATTCAAAGGAACAAAATAAACTGACACAAACCAACCTTGAGGAAACCCAGACATCAGATTTTCTAGAAAAATATTCTAATATGAGTGTCTTAAATGTGCTCAAAACCACATTGACTTCCCCCCTGAAAAACAAATGGGGACAAAAAAACTAAAGGAAATCATAAAATTTATGTATGAGCTAAAATTATATATCAATAAAAAGATACAATTTATTTTTAAAAATCGAACATATATTCTAAATAAGAAAAATACAAAAATGAATATAAAATTAAATAGAAGGGTTAAATAGAAGATTTGAGCAGGCAGAAGGAAAAAAAGTTAGCAAACCTGAAGACAAGATAACAGAAATTATTAAATTTGAGAAACAAATAAAAACAAATGAAGAAAAGTAATAAAAATTAATGATATAAAATAGAGTAAGTTCAGTGAAGGAATAAACAGAGCTTGGGGGACACTACTGGGAGTTCTAGAGAGGAGGAGAAAGGCACAGAAAGAATATTTGAATAAGTAGTGGCTGAAAACTTCCCAAATTCAATTAAAAATGGGTTTATAAGCCTGAAAATCTTAATGAATCAAAATATGAAAACGTTAAGAACAACCAAATGCCAAGAAATTAGATAACCTATTAATAGATTAAATGGACAAATTTCTAAAAGCACATAAGTTATCTAAACTGATTGAAGAGGAATTAAAAATTTAATACAACTATAATAAGAGTTTAAATAACTCATTAAAAATATCCCCACAACTAAAGTCCAGTGCCAGAAGTCTTGACTCATGAGTTCAACCAAACATTTAAAGAATTAATAACAATATTTGCAGACTCAGTCTAGAGCAGAAGCTATGCTTTCTGGCTCATTCTGTGAGACCAACATTATCCAATATTAATAAAAATTGACTAGAAAATAAAATTACAGACCAATAATCCTTATTCATATAAATGTAAAACTCTTAACCAAAATAATAGCAAAATTAGCCCAACAGTATATTAAATAATTGTATACCATTGCCAAGTGAGATTTACCTCATGAAAGCAAGGGTGGTTCAATGCAGGAAAAATTAATGCAATAACAACATTACTGCAATAAAATAATACATAATTACTTCAATTGACACAGATAATCCATTTTAAAATTTCAACTACTTTTTATGATAAAACCTCAGAAAATTTGACATAAAAGGCAACTTTCTCAACATGATAAAGGTAATTTATATATATACTACAGTGAACATCATATGTAAAGGTGAAAGAATTAAAATTTTCCTTTTATAATCAAGAATAAGGCAGGCATTGCTGTGTTGACCACTGGCGTTCAACATTGTTTTGGAAGATCTAGCCAAGGCAATCATACAAGAAAAAGAAATAAAAAGCAAAATTGGAAGCGAAGTAGTAAAACTATTTCTGTTGACAGATAACATAATTCAATATATGACAAATTTCAGATAATCTGCATGAAGGCTACTAAACCTAAAAATAAAATCAGTGTATTTAAAATCAGTTGCATTACAAGCATCAGAATAGCACTAAAGGAAATAGAGATCAAGAAAACAATACAAAGGATCAACAAAAGGAAAAGTTGGTTCTTCAGAGAGTTGAAGAAAATTGATAAAAGATTATTTGCACTAACCAAGAAGAGAGAAGATGCAAATAAATACAACCAGAAATAATAACAAGCCGGAGCCTAAAATAAAAGATAAAAAAGCAGACATTACAACTGATACAACTGAAATTAAAAAAATATCACAGACTATTATGAACAACTGTATGCTTACATACTAGGAAACCTAGAGGAAATGGATAAATTCCATGAAACATACAACCTTCTGATATTGAACCAGCAAGAAATAAAACTCTTGAATAGACCAATGATTGGTAATGAGATTGAGTCAGTAATGCAAAAATCTCCCAACAAAAGAAATACCGGGACCAGATTGATTCACAGCTAAATCCTACCAGACATACAAAGATGAACTAATGCCAATCTCCCCAAAACTAATCCAAAAAAATTGTAAGGAAAAAAGTAAGGAAATTCATCCTTACTTATTTTATGAGGCCAAAGTCACCATCATATCCAAGTCAGAAAAGGAAACAACAGAAAAGAAAACCTCAGGCCAATATCCCTGATGACCATAGATGCAAGAATCCTTATTAAAACACTAGAAAATTGAATCTAACAGCACATCAAAAAGATAATAGACTAGGAAAACGTACAATTTATCACAAATATGCAATGGTGGTTCCACATATGCAAATCAATACACATGATACATCCCATATACAGAATTAATGACAAAAATATATAATCATCTTAACAGGTTTAGAAAAAATTCATTCAATAAAATTCAGCATCCCTGCATGATAAAACTAGACTTAGGCATAATATTGAAAATTTCAGAAAACAATCACATTTATAAGAACAGCAAAAAGAATAAAATATTCAAGTATAATTTTAACAAAGGAGGCAAAATTGTACACTGAAAATTACAAAACAGTGCTAAAATAAGTTTAGTCAATGCATGTAAATAAAAACATAGCCTGTGTTCATAGATAAGACAATATTGTTAAGATTTCCATATTACTCAGAATGATATACAAATTCACTAAAGTCCCTATCAAAATCCTAATGGAATTTTTTACAAAAGTAGGCAAATTTATCCTAAAAATCACATTAACTCTCAATGGACTCTGAATAACCAAAATAACTGAAATATTAATAGAACAAACTTGTAGAATTCACACTTTCTTATTTCAAGATATATTACAAAGCTATAGTAATCCAAAGAGTGTGGTATTTGTAGAATAGACCAATGTAGTGGATTAGAGAGTCCCCTAAAAAAGCTTTCTATATATACTTAAACTTTCTCTAACAAATGTGCTGACACTACTGAATGGAAAAAAGACAATCTATTTAGTAAATGATGTTGGGGAATCTTGGTATTTACTTGCAAAATAATTGAGTTGGATGTTTATCTTACACCACATGCAAAAATTAACTCAAAATTAATTTAAAAGCAAATGTGATACATAAATCCATCAAGTTTCTCAGAAAAAATGTAGAGAAAAAGCTTCATGACATTAAATTCAAAAATATGTTTTTGGATATGAAAAAAATCACAAGCAAAAATGTAAAAGTAGACAAGTGGAAATACATCAATCTAAAATCCTTTTCAAAGCAAAGAAAACTATCAAGAGAGTGAAAGACAAGCTATGAAACAGAAGAAAATATTTGCAAAGCACATATTTGACAAGGGATTACTATCTAGACTATAAAGAACCCCTACAATTCAACAACAAAAGAATCCAACTTAAAAATGGGAAAAGGATTTGAACAGGTAGTTCTTCAGATAAGACACACTAATGTCCCACAGGTTTATGAAAAGATGTTCAACACTATTAATAATCAGGGAAACAAAAATTCACAATGAAATATCACCTGATACCTGTTAAGATAGATATTATTATAGACACAGAAAATAACAAGAGTTGGTGAAGATGTGGAAAAACTGAACAGCTGCATACTATTGACAGAAATGTAAAAGGGTTTAGCAACTATGAAAAACATGATGTTTTCTCCAAGTTAAAAACGGAGTTACCACACAGCCCAGCCATCCCACTTCTTTACATATATTAAAAATAATTAAAAACAGGATCTCTAAAAGTTGTTTCTAATCTCATATTCATTGCAGCATTGTTCACAATAGCCAAGAGGTTTAAACAATCTAAATGTTGATCAACAGATGTATGGACAAAGAAAAGCTAATATATACATGCACTGCATATCATTCAGCCTTAAAAAAAAAAAAAAGGAATCCTGTCATATGAAACAATATGGATGATACTTAAGACCATTACGCCAAGTTAAATAAGCGAGTCAAAAAAGAAAAATACTGCATGCTTACGCTTATATGAAGTACTTAAAATATTCAAACTCAGAGAAGGAAGTAGAAAGATAGTTTGTCAGGGGCTGAGAAGAAGAGAAAATGAAAAGTTTCTATTTAATGTGTATAGAATTTCAGCTAAATAAGATGAACAATTTCTGTAGATGTGCTGTTCAACAATGCAAATATACCTAACAATACTTACACTGTAATCTTAAAAAGGTTTTAAATGTGTAAATTCCATGTTACATTTTTTTTTAACCACAAGAAAAAGAACAATTGTTGGTGATGATGTGAAGATATTGAAACTCTTAAATATTCTGGTGAGAGCTGAAAATGGTGCAGCTGCTATGGAAAGCAATTTGGCTGTTCCTCAAAAAGCTACATATAGAATTATAATATGATTCTGCAATTACACTTCTGGGTATATGTCCAAAGTAGTTAAAGCTGGGTCTTGAAAAGATACTTGTGCACCAATGTGCATTGCAGCATTATTCATAACAGACAAAATTGGAAACAATAAAAGTGTCCATCAACAGATTAATAGGTAAACGAAAGTGGTATATACATAAGATTGGGTGTTATTTAGCCACTAAAAGAATTTCTTGTTCAAGTCAAGGTTCATGGATGAATGTTGAAAACATTATGCTGAGTAAAATAAGTCAGACACAAAAAGACATAGATTTTATGATTTCACTTATATGCAATATCTAGAATAGACAAATTCATAGAGACAGAAAGTAGATTAGGGGCCACTGGGGGCTGGAAGCAGAGTGAAATGAGAGCTATAATGTAATGGTTATATGATAATTTTTTGGAGTGATTAAAAACTTTAGAAATAGTACACAATATGTAAATTGTATCCAAATAAAAGCTGTTAAAATTTTGTAGTCACTAAAATTTTCCATTATTATTGTATCTGTGTGTGTGCGTGTGTGTGTGTGAGACATGGTGGAGGTGGTAGGGATGTAGAGTTTTAATCTCTATGTAAAAAGCATGTGTGTCTAATTTTAGATAAGTAAATTACCATGTACTTTTAAACCATCTCAAAATCATTTTCACTAAAACAAAAAACAAAATTAACAAACAAATTTCTCAAGTCAAGTAAAAGTGATTAAATATTCTTGAACTTAATAACTATCTTCATATTTGTTAAATTTGAAAGATTTTCTTCAATGATTGTTACTAACAAAATTTACTAAACATCGCACATTGTTGTAGTTAGGCAACTTGCCACCTTGACCTCAAAAGCTCAGGTGATCCTATCACCTCACTGCCCTGGGTAGCTGAGACTACAGGTGTGGGCACAATGTCCAGCTAATTTTTTTTTTTTTTTTTTTTTTTGTAGAGATGGGGTTTCCTTATGTTGCCCAGGCTGCTGTCAAACTCTTGGGCTCAAGAGTTCTACCCTCCTCAGCCTCCCAAAGTGCTGGAATTACGGATGTGAGCAACCATGCCTGGTGATTCTTCAATCTCTAATCTATAAATTGAAATTCTTGAGTAAAACATGCAATTACTATACCTGCTGAGATCAACTACTTGTCCTTTGCCTATAAGAAGGAAAAGGCCATGAAGTTTTTAATGAATGAATAATGTAGCCTGAGTCTATCTGCCCTAATCTATTTCATAATGTATGTCTACTTATTTGGTGTAGAGTAATGCATTAATAGATTAATTTTGTGGCCATTTGAAAATAGAAGGTTTGGGTATCTTGTACAGATGTATAGCCTTGTAGCAGACAGCAAAAATAATGAGAGATTCTTTACATCTGTGTGTCCACTCCTGTTTGTGATGAGACTTTGCAGCTCAGATTCAAGATTTTTTGGTCACATAGCTTACATATATTAGCTGAACATTAGCAAAAATGACACAGGTGAAAACATGAAAATTGCTGGGGCAAATGGAGCTTGCACTCTCTTGCTGATCTTGAGAAACCTGCAGCTACATCTTTGTGAAAGAGCCTAAGCTAGCCTGCTGAATGATGAGCAACACAAATTCCAGTTTCCTCTATCACTCCTGTTGACAAACAGCCAAATGTAGACATATGAATGAGAATATCAATTTTCATCTTACTACAGATACATAAGGAACACAGAGAAAAATTATACCACTGAAACCAAATGAAAACTCATGACCTACAGAATCATGAGTAAATAAATGCATTGTTCCTTTAAACAATCGTATGGTGGGTTGGTTGTTTGAACAAAAGTAAATTAATAAAAGGATATATACCTATGTAAATACTCCCCAAATTCAAAGGGCATGTGACACACCTGACGATATAATTAAAATGCAGATTCTGATTTTTTAGATCTGGATTGGGGCCCACAATTCTGGAATTGTAATAAGTTCTAGCAGATAATGATGACTTGAGTCCACTGAACACACTTTGATTAACAGAGACTGTGATACAAAATATAAAACAGTTAATAAAAACGCAGGTTGCTTGAGCCAATGATATTTGTTATTCTACTGAATAAAGCAAACTCATTTTATTATTATTATTTTTATTTTTTTCCTGGCTTTCCCTCAAAATAGACAAGCAAAAATAGTAGGTCTGAGGGTCTCAATACATTCAGTCTAGCTTCTTATAGCTTCTCCACCGATAGGTCTGCGAATAAGGACTGGCATTTAGAATGTGCAGACAGAAAATTAGTCCATTTTTCTTGCTTTAAAAAGTACACGAGACTGGGTAATTTATACAGAAGAATTTTATTTGGCTCACTGTTCTGCAGGCTGTACAAAAAGAATGGTACCAACATCTGCTTCTGGTGAGGGACTCAGGCTACTTTTCACTCATGGCAGGAACCAAAGGGGAGAAGGCATGCCCAGAGACCACATAACAAGGGAGGACAAATGACAGAAGGGGTTGGGGGCTGGTGCCAGGCTCTTTTTAATAACCAGCTCTTGTGGGAACTAATACAGTGAGCACTCTTTCATTACTGCAAGAATGACATTAAGCCACTTCATAAGACATCTGCCCCCATGACCCAGACAGCTTCTGTTAGACCCTCACTTTCAACATTGGGATCAAATTCCAACATGAGATTTGGAGGGGTCAAGCAAACCAGATCCAAACTATAGTACAAACTGTAAGTTTTCTAATCATCAAAGAAGATCAAAATGTGCTACCTATTTAATATTACTAATGTATCAAATTGTAAAAACATATTGGAAATGGCCGTCAACAAAATGTTTGGAAATTAAGATTCTAATCCCTCAAAAAATTGAGTAGCCAGAAGAGTCTAATATATGAACAGCCTATGTAATAGATTTGTCTCTGTAACTATTTTTGTATTATGCCAAAGAAACAATCCCATTTATTAAAATATTCAAAACTGTTAATCATATAGATTAACTATGGGTTCTAAATTCATGTGGTTTTTATTCTCAGTTACCCTTTTTCCCTGAAATCGTGATTTCCTCCTCACTTGTACTATCTGAGATAAAGGACTTCTTCTAATTAGTCGTTATCATTATCATAAGAACTTATTAGTCATTATTACTCCCTGTCAGAAAACAAAAGAATAAACAATACAATATTATATTGCATTTAGTTTGTGAAGTGAAGTTGTCTATGAATAATATTCACACCTACCTATAACATGTTTTAAAACAAATCTTCATAAACAATGTACAAATATATACATATTTGTGAATATATGTACATATATATGTATATGTGTGTGTGTGTGTGTGTGTGTATATATATATATATATATATATATATATATATATATATCTCACATTTCCCATGTCTTTCTTTGAGCGACCCAACAGTTATTGCAATACAAAGATTACATCAGTAGAAGGATAGGAAATAAATAGTAAGTATCTGAGGAATATGGCCTAAGAAGCCTTCCTCTATGGTAAATGTCAGCTTTCACTCAAAAGAACAAAACTTTCAGAGTAAGATTGTTCTGGAGATAAATTGTAATTGGGCAGAAGTTTTACTGAGTTGCTCGGTAGTAATTCCGTTTTCTGAATTAACATCACAATCACGTACTTGTTTTCTCTGTAATGTTTTACATTTCCCCAAAAACACAGAGACATCATACATAGAGATGTTCAGTATGTTTCAAAACAAATGATGATGTTGGGTAAACAGATATCAAAGATTTATTTGTAGTTGTTTTGCATATATGTACTGTTTTTAGTAAACTCTTTTATTTTGTTGGAAACTTTTTAGAATTCTCAGAATGCAAATACATTTTTATTTGAAATTGGTTAGTTGTACACATCAGAAAGGAGTCAGTTTGAACAAATTAATGTAATGTTTGTTTACTGAGAATCTACTAAATGCCAGGGACTGCTGTACTTGCTGTACATATATATAGCAGTGAACAAAACAGGCAAATATCCCTACCAATGTGGAGAATATTATAGGACAAAGTGAAAGAAATTCATAACAGATTTATAAAAAATGGTTTTATTTATCAAGTATATAACTCAAACTCTAAGTTTGTCACTTTGGAATTCTATATCTACCAACAAAATGTATCTTGAAATAACATTATTCATGGTCTGTATATAAATTTTTGGATAGATGCAATTCCTTAAATGTCCTAACGTGTAATTCACATAGGGATTTATTAGGAGGAGGCTAGTCTATAGTTCTGGATTAATAACAAAAACTGTTAATAGTTTATTATTGACATGACATTATTTATTTATTTATTTTGGTTACATGAGATGTTTTAATATAGACATGCAATATAAAATAATCACATCACAAAATATACGGTATCCATCTCATTAAGCGTTTATTCTTTGTGTTACAAACACTCTAATTACATTCTTTTTGTTATTTTTAAATGTAAAATTAAGTTATTATTGACTATAGTCACTCTTCTGTGCTATAAAATGAGAAGTCTTATTTATTCTATTTTTTTACCCATTAACCTTCTTCACTTTGCCCTCCATCACACGCTACCGTTCTAGCACCTGGTAACCATCCTTCTATTCTCTGTGTCCATGAGTTCAAATGTTTTAATGTTTAGATCCTGCAAATAAAACATCTGATGTTTCTCATTCTATGCCTTCCTTATCCTTATTTTACTTAACATAATGATTTTCAGTTCTATTCTTTTTTTTTGCAAAAGGCTGGATTCTCATTCCTTTTATGGCTAAATAGTACTCCATTGTGTATATGTACCACACTTTTCCATCCATTTATCTTTTGATCGACACTTAAGATGCTTCCAAATATTAGCTATTGTGACAGTGTTGCAACAAATATGGTGGCATGGACATCTCTTTGATACCTTGATTTCCTTCCTTTTAAGTATATATGCAACAGTGGGATTGCTGGACAATAGTGTAGCTCTATTTTTAGTTTTTTGAGGAACCTCCAAACTGTTCTCAATAGTGGTTCTATTAAAATGTACATTCCTACCAACAGTGAATGAGGGTTCTCATTTCTCCACATCCTTGACAGCATTTGTTATTGCCTGTCTTAGCAACTATATGCTAATAACTTGGTAAACCTTGAAGAAATTGACAAATTCCTACACGCATAAAGGCTACCAAGATTGAAACAGCTAAAAATCAAAATCTGAGCAATCCAATAACAAGTAGTTATATCAAACCCATAATAAAGTCTCCCATAAGAAACTTCTAGTAATAAGCCACACCCTGCAAAAGACAAAAAAAAAAAAAAAAAAAAAAAACCAAACCCCCAAAAAAAAAAAAAAAAAAAAAAAAAAGAAAAAGCTAGAGACCTGATGGCTTTACTGCTGAATTCTACCAAACATTTAAATGAAAACTAATACCAATCCTACTTAAACTGTTTTTAAAAATAGAGAAGAAAATACATTCAAACTCATTCTATGAGGCCATTATTACCATGATACCCAAATCAGACAAAGACATACACACAAACACCTATAGGCCAGTATTTCTGATGAATATTTATGCAAAAATGTTCAAAAAAATACTAGCAAACCAAATTCAGCCATGCGGTTAGAATGACCATTCATCATAACCAAGTGGGATTTATCACTGGGATGCAAGGATGGTTCAACGTATGCAAATCAATCATATAAAACATTGTATCAATAAACTGAAGAATAAGAGCCATATGATCATTTCAACTGATGTTGAAAAAGCATTTGCTAAAATTCAACATCTCTTCATGATAAAAAAAAAACTCTCAAAAATCTGTGGATAGAGGTAATATACCTCAACATAATAAAAGCCATATAGAACACACAGCTAGTATCATACAGAATGGAACAAAACAGAAAACCTTTCATCTAAGATCTGGAACATGACAACCATGCCCTCCTTTACAGCTGCTATTCAACATAGTAACAGAAGACCTAGCTGGAGTAATCAGAAAAGAGAAGAATATAAAGGGTATCCAAATTGGGAAAGAAAAATCTAATTTTTCTTGTTTGTAGATGATATGATCTTCTATTTGGAAAACCTTAAAAACTCCACAAAAAACTATTTGAACTGATAAACACAATGCTTAGAATTGTATGATACAAACTAACATACAAAATTTAGTATCATTTCTATACGCCAACAGTGAACAAATTGAAAAGTAAATTAAAAAGTAATTCCATTTATAATAGACACGTAAAATTAAATAGCTAGGAATTAAATTAACTAAAGAAATGAAAGATCTCTATAATATAAATTATAAATCAAACAGAACACCAAAAGATGGAAAAAATAATTCCATGTTTATGGATTGGAAGGATTAATATTGTTAAAGTGTCCACACTACCCAAGGCAATTTACAGATTTAGTGCAATTTCTTTCAAAGTACCAATGCATTCTTCACAGAAATAGAAGAAAAGATCCTATACTTAGCAAAATGAACAAAACTAGAGGAATCACATTACCTGATTTCAAATTGCACAATAGAACTATAATGAACAAAAGAGCATGGTACTGGCATGAAATCAGGCACATAGAACAATGGAACAGAATAGAGAACCCAGAAACAAATCCATACACCTAGAGTGATGTTACTTTTAACAAGGTGCCAAGAATATTCACTCGGAAAAAAGCAGTCTCTTCAATAAATGGTGCTGGGAATATTATATATCCATATGCAGAGGAAAGAAATTAGATCCCTATCTTTTGCCATACACAAATATCAAATCAAAATGTATTAATGACTCAAATCTAAGACCTCAAAGTATAAAACTACTACAAGAAAATTTGGAGGAAATCTCCAGGGCATTGTTCTGGACAAAAATTTCTTGCATAATGCCAAAGCACAGACAACCAAAGCAAAAATGGATAAATGGGTTCACATCAAGTAAAAAATCTTCTGCACAGCAAAGGATACAATAAAAAAAATTGAAGAGACAACGTACCAAATAGGAAAAAACATTTGCAAACTACCCATCTGGCAAGGGATTGATAACCAGAATATAAAAGGAGCTCAAACAACTCTATAGGAAAAAAATCTAATAACCTGATCCAAAGAAATGGGACAACAATTTGAATAGACATTACTCAGAAGAAGACACACAAATGGCAAACTGATATATAAAATTTGCTTAACATCACAGAAATGCAAATCAAAACTACAGTGACATTTCATCCCTTCCAAGTCAAAATGGCTTGTTATTCAAAAGACAGGCAATAACAAATGCTGGCAGTGAGGTGGAGAACAGGGACCCTTTTGTACACCATTGGTGGGAATTAAATTAGTCACAACCACTATGGAGAACAGTTTGGAGGTTCCTCAAAAAATTGTAAATAAAACTACCGCATGATTCAGCAATACCACTGCTGGGTACATATTCTAAAGAAAGGAAATCAGTACATGAAAGATATATCTGCAACCCTATGTTTGCTGCAACACTGTTTACACTAGCTAGGATTTGGAAGAAAACTAAGTGTCCATCAACAGGTGAACAGATGAAGAAAAAATTTGGTACATATACACAATGGAGTATTGTTCGGCCATAAAAAAAGTACAAAAACATCGATGGCCCTGGAGATTATTATGTTCAGTAAAATAAACCAGGCACAGAAAGACACACATTGCATGCTCTCATGTATCTGTGAGATCTAAAAATGAAAACATTGAAGCTCATGGACAAAGAGAGTACAAGTATGGTTACTAGAGGCTGGGAAGAGTGTTGGGGTCTGCAGGAGTAGGTGGGGATGGTTAATGTTTACAAAATAAGAGAAAGAATGAATAAGTTCTACTATTGGATAGCATAGCAGGGTTATTGTAGTCAGTAACAACTTAAAATTGTACATTTTAAAATAACTCAGAGTGTAATTAGATTGTTTGTAACACAAAGGATAAATACTTGAGGTGATGGATACCTCATTCTCCATGATGACCTTGTCTAACATTGCATGCTTGTATTAAAACATCTCCTGTACCCCATAAATATATGTACCTACACTGTACCCACACAAATTAGCAGTAAAAAAAATAATATTAATCAGAGATATTGGCCTGTAGTTTTCTTGTTTTGATGTGTCTTTGTCTGATCTTGAAATCAGAATAATGCTGGCCTTGAGAATGAGTTTGGAAGTTTTCCCTTCTCTGAATAATCTGAGTAGCATTGGTATTAGTTCTTCTTTAAATGAAGCCATTGGGTTCTTGGATTGTTGGGTTTGTTGTTGTGTTGTTTGTTTTTTGCTTTTTTTTCCCACTGTAATAATTTTTATTACTGTTTCAATCTTCTTATTTGTTACTGATCTCTTCAGATTTTAGATTTATTCCTGGTTCGACCTAGGCAGACTGAATATGTCTAAAAATGTGTCCATTTGTTAGAGATTTATTGGCAAAGAAGTTGCTGATAGTAGCCACTAATGATTCTTTGAATTTCTGCAGTATCAGCTGTAATGTATCATTTTAAATTTCTGATTTTATTTACTTGTATCTTCTCTTTTTTATTCTTAGTTAGTCTAAGATTTCGTCAATTTTGTTTAAATTTCAAAAAATCCCTTTTTATTTCATTGATAACTTTTGTTGTTTTCTTCATTTCAAATTTATGTATTTATAGTCTGATCATACTAATTACTTGTCATTAATGTTTTTGAGTTTGACTTTCTCTTGCTTCTCTAATTCTTTAAGATGCATCATTAGAGTGTTCAGTTGAGGATTTTTCTTTTCATTTTTTGATGCAGGCACGTATAGCTATAAACTTCCCTCTTAGTGCTGCTTTTGCTGTATCCCATAGGTTTTGTATGTTTTGTGTATGTTATTATTTGTTTCAGGAAATTTTTTAGTTTCTTTCTTAATTTCATCATTGAGCCACTGGTTATTCAGGAGCATATTGTTTAATTTCTGTGTATTTTCATAGTTTCCAAAATTCTTCATGTTATTGATTTCTAGTTTTATTCCATTGTGGTCAGTGAAGATGCTTTATATTAATTCATTTATTTGAAAGTCTTAAAATTTCTTTTGTAACCTAAAATATGGCTATACTTGAGAATAATTCATGTACTGATGAAAAGAATGTATATTCTGCAGCTCTTGGATGAAATGTTTTGTAAATATCCATTATATCCATTAGTTACATAATGCAGATTAAGTCCAGTGTTTCTTTGCTCATTTTTTGTGTGGTAAATTGCTGAGTCTCTCCTGAAGCCAGCAAATCTTATAGACTCACATAAGTCCCTCAATATAGTACCCTGGTATCGCTACTGCTTATTCAGTGCCCATAGGCTCTTCACTCAGCAGGTTATAAACGCTGCCAGAACGGGCCTGTTTTCTTCAAGGCAGTGGGCTCTTTTCTGTCTCAGGGCATGTCTACAAATGTCATTCAGATGCTAGGGCCTGGAATGCGGGCCTCATAACTCTGACTAGTGTCCTACTCTGCTGTGTCTGGGCTGATATGTAAGATGCTAGCGAAAGCCCTTCCTACTTTTTCCTTTCCTCAAGTGGAAGAAAGGGTCACTTTTAGAGTCATGAGTTGTGCAGCCTGGGGTTAGGGGAGGATTGATGCCAGCACTGTTTTGGCATCCCAGCTGGTTTCTCACGAGGTTATGTATCCCCCAGTCCACTGTCTCTGGGCCTAGTTCAGCACTGGATCTTGCCTAAGAGTTGAAGTCCTTATGGCCTTGACTGCCATTCAAGTTTGCTTAGAGACTTAGAACACTCCAGCCCACCGTGGGGTGGTTAGTGCTAACTGGAGTTGTGATGTCTGCAATCACCAGTACCACTCTGCCTGGGGATTGTTTAAATGCTCCTTCCATGGGTGGGCTTCTGGTTCAGTTTTGTTTTTTTGTTTGTTTGTTTTTGTGTGACAGGACAGCACTGAGTTTTCAATATTTCATGATTTCTGTGCTCTCCTTCCCCTAGCACTTAGAGAGGCCCTCTGCACCATGCTGCCATTACTGAGAGTGGGAGAGGAATGGTGTCTGTGATTGATTCAAGACTGTTTTTTCTACCTTTACAGTGCCTATTTCAGTGATACTAAGTAATATTGGGATATTATGAGGGCTCATCTAATTTTGGGTCTCATGATGGTGGTTTTTTTGTGTAGATGGTTGTTAACTTGGTGTCCTCATGGGTGACACTATCAGTGAGGCCTTCTTTTCTGCCATCGTGCTCCCTCATCACTTAATTTTGAGTTGAGTACTTTTAATCTGCCCTTCCTTTAGAAAGTAAGAAACTAAATTTTACAGGGATTAATTAATTTATCAAAGGCCACACAAACAATGAATGATGGAGCCAGAGGCAATGGTAATAACCACATATAATGCAATGGAAGAAAATAGAAACGAGACTGATATATAAATCGAAAGGGAAATTGCAATCATAGCTTGAATTCCTAATTTGAAAATATTTAATGTGAAATATTTCCATGAGGGAGTAGAATAGCTAGAAATGATATAAACATTTTTTTCTGATAAGATTAGAACTAATATCTGAAGTAAAAAATACATAGAATTTTTAGAGTAAGCACTTTGGAATTTTAACTATGTTTTCTGTTGGCAGATTAAAGGAAAACATAGGTAAGTAAAAATATATGTGATTAGAGGTAGAACATAACTATTTTGTTTGATCAAAAATACTAATATTTGAAGCAATACTGCTATATTATCTTTGCATTTTAATAATGAGGTTGTTATTGATTATGCTAATACTGTAGTTTTTCTTTAGGTATCAAGGGCATACCTCTCAGGGATCACACTTTGTAATATTAAGTATTAATGAATAATAGTCAATTTTTAATGCACAGTTAATGCACAGTTGCATGTATTATGTCATTTAATTTTCACAATCATCTCAAAATTTATAAATATGTAATACCACACAAATATATAAACATCTATATAGCTATACAAATATATAATTAAATATGTTCATATTTATTTACCTCCCATATTGCAACTTAGGAAAAGGCACAGAATTTAAGCTGTTCAAGGTTATACAGTTAGTAGATGATAGAGTCAGGATTGATAAAGTGCATCTTCTGTAGTGCATCTTTAGTTCAGGGAAAATTGGTTTATACAAAATATAAGAAGTTGCATAAGAATATCCCTATATCAGGGATATTTTTGCATCCATGTATTGTTCATTTATGTCCTGAGTGTAGACCATCATCCTTTTTTGTCTGGACTATTGCAATAGCCTTTTAAGTGGTCTCTATGTTATATTTCCAATTTCTTTTAGATCTAGTCTACTCTTCATAGTGTAAAATAACATTTTCTGCTTGAAACTCTTCAATTTTACCTCAACACCTGTAAAATTCAAAATGATAGTGTGATAAACAAACCCTTCATAATCTGGCCACTATCTAGCTTCACAATTTCATCATCTAGCACCTACTCAGCTACACTCTTCTCCAAACCTCACCATTTTCAATAACACATCATGTTGTCATGCAATTCAGTGTTTGAAAATAAAATGTCCCTAGCATATTTTCCATATGAAAATAAAACTACTTTATATTTTTAAGACTCAGACATACGTTTTCTTGGAATACTTTCATGAACTTTACCCCCACCTTAAGGCAAAATAGTTGTCATTTCTTCTCATAAAGCATTCTGTTCTTATTTATTCTCTATTCACAGTATTCTGATTGATTGTATTCATGTATTTCTTTTTACTGTGAGTAGCTGAGACTAGTGGGCCAAATCTTATTAATCTGTATAACTGAAGTAATTGTAGAGTTTATAACATATAATAGGCTCTGGAGAAGTATTTGTTAAAGTAATAATGAAAAAAATGAATGGTTAGTAAATGGACGAGTAATTATGAAGAGATTGATGTGTTGAGATTATTCAGTCATAGTTTAAATATCTTTTCATAAATAAAGCACCCTCAAGACAATGATCATGCATTTGAATGAGTTGAATTCAAAATACTGTGGTTTCTGAGGCTTTTTTTTCTGACTTACTACTAAAATATATCTTCCTTTTTTTACAAATATCTATTTGGTAAGGACCAAAAAGGTCAGAAATCAGTACAAATTTGGGATTTCAAGTGAATATTGCCTTTTTATTTTGACTTGAATAGAGATAAGGACTATTATTAAAACATATAGTACTGTATTTATTTTAGTGAATGTTTATTAACTGTATAATAACAGGATATAAATTATGACCTAAATCTCCACGGTGACTACATTGCCATTTGGTCTGGCTTCTTGCTTCACAGTGTAGTAGGTGCAAATAATCGCACTGGTATCTACAACGTCTTGTACCCCTTTGGCTTAATGAGAAATTAATTGTTGAGCATACTTCCAAGACTAATTGTTAAAGAAGATGCAAATTAATGTAGTTAACTTATTGAAACCAGTTCTTATTTTCACATGCAAAAAATGTGTAGTGGCTAAAATTATCTATGTCTCCATTTTACTTATGAAAATTGATAATTAAAAATTTAAAATAGTATCTTCAGTTTTGATCCAGAGACATCTCTGGCTAACTGTAAACACTATGAGGCTAAAGGCAATAAAAATAATGAAGAAATTCAATTTATACTAAACTTTCAATTTTCAAAAAAATTTTATTACTAGCCATTTACTTTGGGGAACTAAAAAATAAAATGTGTGTGTGTGTGTGTATTTAATGAATTTATTTTACTGAGTCAACATTTTGTTTTGTTTTCTTTTCTTCCCAAGTGAAGCATAAACCCGAAAGGAGTTATCTAGGTTGCTTTAGGCAGACAGTAATGAAAGGGTCCCCCAGAGAACCTCCAAGCCACCCCACAAGTCGTTACACCAGATGTTTTGTGCAGATAACAGAATTTGCACAGGGAGCTTGCATAAATATTCCAGCAGTGAATAACTGTGTTCCTTAACACATGTTCAGTAAGGAAAAATAAATCAATATGGAGCAGCTCTGTCTAAGGGCCTACATGTTTACAGGAAAGACAGGGTGGCACCACTAGGAATCTGCACCTTATACAAAGAGGGAACCCCCTGACAACAGGAGGACAGGCAGCATGCGGGTAAGGGTAAATAATTCCCACCCCCAAGGCCCCATGTTCACAAGGGTGAAAGAAGCTACATTGACACTCTGCTAAGGGCACCAAGACTTGAGGATCTAAGGACAGAAGAAAAAGCATGCTTTTTCATTCTCTCCCTCACATATGCTAGCTATTCATTAGGAAGAAAAAGAAATGGGGGATGCCTTGTTCCCCTCTTTCTAGGTGAGTAACCAATCATCTGCAGCCTGCATTTCTCTTGAACACCTTCTTAATCACTGGGATTCCTTTGGGAAAAAATATCTTATTTCTCCCTTTTCCTCCTCTGTTCTCTGTCCTCTCTTTGTGAATAGATCATTGTATTTATGTTCTGCAAGACTTTCCCCTCAGATGCATTCTCCAAACTGGGAAAAGTTAATTTCCCCAAACCTTAAGCTTCTTGGATTAAAATTGATCTGGGAAAAGGGAAATCCAGAAGCCTGGCATGCCAGCAAATGGGTAAAAGTTACTACCAGTTTGACTTCTGGCCTCTCTCTTCCTGTGAAAACTGGTTGAATGAATGATAAAAATCACTGTTTATATGCTCTGCAAAGTTTTGATAAATGGAAAAAAGAATTTATGAGGCTACTCTTCAGCTCTAGCCAATCTGGAGTGCTTTGCGTGTTATTCTTGTGAGGTTACTTTTGGTAAATCTCAAAAGCCAGAAATATTGGCCTATTGGCATAGCTAAAGTCAGGTAACCAGGGATTTAAAAGGCTTTTATTAAAGAGCACTGAGGTTAATTTAAAGTGGATATCAAAGCTATAGGTATATTTAAAAGGCCTTTATGTTTTTTTCTTCTTGGATCTTGTTTTCCTGGAAAATATTTTTCTCTCGGTTGACTGAATTACCTTTTTCTATTTTATCTCACCACTATTAATGCATGCCTGAAGGTTACTTAGAAAAATTTCTGATAGCCTGGGACTCCTGGGAAAATGCAGAGAAAGCACCACAAACTCCATTTTGAAAAAAAAAAAAAAAAGAACAACTCTATTTTTTTCATAGAACCCCAGGAATTAAAAGCTGATAGATTCCTCTCAAAATCTGTTTTTCTCTTCCAGCTATATCTGATTATTAGGCTTTGTTAAACCACATGCTTTCTTAGCTCTGTTTCTTGAAAGGCTCCACCCTAAGGCCAATAATCCAATTAGAAGACTGGCAAATGAGAAATCTTATAATTATTGTACCTTCTTGTGTCTACGTAATTATATATGTATTATGGGTGTGATGTTTGTAGAAACAAAGAGAGTTCTAATTCATTGGCTTAAAGAAAAGTAAGTTCTTAGATCAGATATATTTAAGAACAAAAAAGCTGGAACGTCTTTTAGTTTATGTGACTTTAATTTTTAAGAAATAAAGGCCATTTTAAAGATAACTGGTAAAATACAAAAGTCTTCAAAATGTAAATGTGTGGGCTGAATCAAGTAGGTTAGATACTAGGTTTGCTAAATGTCTCAAGGTTATAAATTCTTTCACTTTTAAAAACTCTATGACTTCCTGCTTCACAATTGGTAAGGCCTGGTTACATACGCAATTCACTGTGCCCTTAAATATGCTGGAAATGGTCAGAGTTTATCTTTGCCTAGTACATAATTAGAATAACTTAGCAGGTTTTACATTAAAGTTAAAAATTGCTAAGAATTACAATTATAACATGTAATTGAAACTATTGAAAATAGATTTACATGCAAAGTGTGTAAGGAAAGTAAGATGCATTTTTAATAAATAATTATAAGAAGGCATGGAAATGTAAATTTTTACCTAGAGTTAAATGATTGTTTTGAATTACATAAGATAAAGCTGAAGGTTTAAACAAGTGATGGAGGTATATAAAAATTAATCTTGCAAAATAAATTTTGTGTGTTAACATGTTGACTAACTTCAAAAAGGTATTATATGGTTTTCAGATAAATTGAGAATTGAAATAAAACACAAGAAGATTTTCTTAAGGTATTGACCTGCTCTTTAACAAAAATTTGTAGAGGGTTATAAAGCATTTACAAGAATCTCACCTCATGGTCAAACTAGTTAAGATTAGATAGAATTATCTAAAAAGTTGTATTTTTTAAAAAGGGGTTGACATTTATAGTCAAATAATGCAAGGGTGAAATTTGGCTTTCTCTCTCTTAAGATTATTATGTAATATTAAAGACAGTGGAAAATAGAATGTTGATAAGAAAAATTACAGCAGTCAGGAGTATTTGATGAAATCATCTAGCCCCATATATTAAAACATCGATTTTTTTTTTTTNAACCTAAGTCTGCCCTCTTAATGAGCAAATTATTTTGCCTTGTTTTAAAATTTTCCAGTCATCATTTTGGCTAAAATAAATGACTTATGGTAATCTGGAATTCTGTTTCATAATAGCAAGTGCTTTGAACCTCTAACATATTTAATAGGCTTTCCCAAATCAAACTTCAACTTCAAAAATCATCTTTCCTGATCCCTAGCTTTTAGATGCTACAGAGGGCATCTAGAGCATCAAAAAGAGAAGTAAACAGGATTATCTGACATATTTAGTTATATGGGATGGCCAAAATGATGTTCAGTCTTCTTTAGGTTATATTTTAGTGAATAGTATTAATATATATTTCCAAATTTTATGGAATTTCTAAAATTGTAATATCTGCCTAAATGCTATCAATCATAATTAAGGTTATTATGTTAGGTTCTTGTAAACCACAAAAATAAAAAAATACATTTCCTTGTCAATCATGTTTTTGACTGTAACCACCCTGGATATTTTGTTATTCCCAATTGTTGTCTTGCCTTCATCCTTTTCAAAAGATGGTTCATAATCAGCTATAGGACTCTGACAGCTGCTCTCAAAGTACAGGTTCCTGATAACTTTGGATATTGTCTCATTGGAATAAAGAAAAAACTTATGGGATTCATGAAGAGTTGAAATGTTCATGGTTATCAAGCAGAACAAGAGTTAACAGAGTGGACTGAACTAAGAGAAAACTGAAGTAATCTTGTAAACCTTCTTGCTTAAAATGTTGCTGAACCTTGTTTTGTTTTTCAAAGTAAAGGAAAATTTTTTTAGCTATTTAAAGTCTTTAATAATCAAGTTTTACTCCTATGAACAAAATTCGTAAGATATTTGTTTCTTCCTGACTGGCTTCTCCAAAATTTGGAAGCTATTTGTGAGCATTCTTAGCTTATGGCAATACAGTTATTTGTATTGATGCAATAAAAATCTATTTTGTTTTGCAATGGGACACAATTTGAGAAACTGGCTGTTTTACCAAGGTTTTGACTGGAAGGATATGTATTCCCTTTATTTATTTTATTTTATTTATTTATTTTTTCTTTGAGATGAATTCTCACTCTATGACCCAGGCTGGAGTGCAGTGGTACAATCTCAGCTCACCATAACCCCTGCCTCTGCCTCCCAGGCTCAAGTGATTCTCCTGCCTCAGCCTCCTGAGTCTCCTGGGATTATAGGCACCTGCCACCAAGCCCAGCTGATTTTTTTTTTTTTTTTTGGTATTTTTAGTAGAGATAGGGTTTTACCACGTTGGCCAGGCTGGTCTCAAACTCCTGACTTCAGATGATCTGCCCATCTCAGCTTCCCAAAGTGCTGGGATTACAGGCGTGAGCTACTGCACCTGGCCAGATATGTTTTCCTTTAAGGAATCAAGCCTGATATGTAGAGCCAATACATATCAGGGAAAACTGGCTTCATGCCTTATCTACACAATCCCCATTCAGGGTTCCTAACCTGTGGTAAATAAAGAATGTCATTCTCTAACAGGCCAAGGAACCCCATGTCCTTGGTACCTCAAGAAGAGAGGAATTTACCCAACTCTTATTTGAGGGTACAAACATATGGTTGGGCTAGGCTTTAAAATGTATTATCTGAGATTCCTTGTGGAACAGAATTCTATCAAAGCCATTTTTAAAAGCCTATGTAAAAAAATAATTATTCTTGCTGTACTTTATGCAAATAATCGGGCAACTATGAGACTAAAATTTGTTTTGCAAAGAATTCAGCCCTAGTGTGCTTTGTTTTTTACAAAATGAGGACTAGAGAGGCAAAAATTATGTTTATAAACTTATCATACATTTGTCACTAACTTCTAATCTCCTTACTTGCTTTTTAAGTTTTTGCCTACATTTTAGACTAACCCTGCTTATTCCTGTGAACTAACAAGGGATCTCTGATTGTAGCTCAGAAGAAACAAAAAAGATGGGTAACATTAAAAATCTGGATAAATATTTTAATTCTGAGCAATTATCTTACAAAGTTTGCCAGATGATAAAAGTAAATAAGGTGTCCATTACCTGGAGGTTTTTTTTATTTGGGAAAATAAGACCAAGGGTGCTACACAAAGCCAAGCCCCATGCACCCAAATCTTAGCAGACATAATTATAGAGGATTTCCCAGAGAACCTCTACCCCGACAGATGCACTCAAGGGTTGGCATTGAGTGCCTGTGGCTTTCTTAGGTGCACTGTGCAAGCTGTCAGTGTAGCTACCCTTCTAGGGACTGGGTGACAGTTGCTTTTTTCTCACAGATCCACTAGGCAGTGGCCCAGTGGGGACTCAATGTGGGAGCTCCATCCCCACATTTTCCCTCTGCACTGTCCTAGTAGAGGTTCTCCATGAGAGCTCCACCACCGCAGCAAAATTCTGCCTGGACATCTGGGCTTTTCCATATATCCTTTGAAATCTAGACAGAGGCTCCAAAACCTCGATTCTTGATGTCTGTGCACTCACAGGCTCAACACCCTATGGAAGCTGCCAAATCTTGGGGCTTGCACCCTCTGAAACAATGGCCTAAGCTGTACCTTGGCCCCTTTTAGCCACTGCTAGAGCTGAAGTGGCTGGGATACAGGATGTCACATCCCTAGGCTGGACAGAGCAGCGGTGAAAACACTGGGCCAGGCTCATGAAACAATTATTCCCTCCTAACCCATGGGCCTGTGATGGGAGAGGCTGCTGCATAGGTCTCTAAAATGTCTTTGAGGCCTTGTTCCCACTCTCTTATCTACTAACAATTGACCCTTCTTTATTTATGCAAATTTCTGCAGCAGGCTGGGATTCTTCCCCTGAAACTGGGTTTTTCTTTTCTACTGCATGGCCCAGCTACACATTTTTCAAATTCGTATGATCTGTTTTCTTTTTAAATGTAAGTTCTAGTTTTAAATTATTTCTTTGCTCATGAATATGAGATTGGGCTGCTAAAAGCAGCCATTCCAAATCTTGAACTCTACTGCATAGAAATTACTTCTGCCAGATACCCTAAATCACCACTTTCAAGTTCCAGAGATTCCTAGGGCAGGTGAGCAATATAATCAAGCTATTTGCTAATGCATAACAAAAGCGACCTTTGCTCTAGTTCCCAGTAACTTCCTTATCATCATCTGAAACATCCTCAGCCTAGACATCATTGCCCCTATTATTGCCAGTATTTTGGACACAACAATTTAATAGGTCTCCAGGAAGTTTCAGACATTCCTTCATCTTTCTTTTTCTGAGCCTTCTGAACTATTCAAATCTGTGCTCATTGCCCAGTTCGAAAGTTGCTTTCACATTTTCAAATATCTTTATAGTTATACCCCTCTCTTAGGTACCAGTTTTCTGTATTAGTCTGTTCTCACATTGCTATAAAGAAATATTTGAGACTGGGTAATTTATAAAGAAAAGAGATTTAATTGGCTCATTGTTCTGCAGGCTGTATAGGAACCAGAAGCATAACTATGGAGCCATTAGGAATCTCACAAACATGGTGGAAAGCAAAGGGGAAGCAGGCACATCTTTCATGGCTGGAGCAGGAGGAAGAGAACAAGGTGGGATGTGTTACACACCATTAAACGACCAGATCTGGAAATAACCCACTCACTATCATGAGAACAGCAATAAAGGGGAAATCTGCCCACATGAGTCAATCACCTCTCACCAGTTCCCACATTCAAAATTGGGAATTACAATTTAACATGAGATTTGGGCAGAGACACAGACTCAAACAATTGCAGGCTTCTTTTGTCTATGACAGAATGTTTCTGCCTCCTGCTTCACTTTATTCCTTCTAGGACTTCAATCAGCATACAAAAATTAGATCTTTTCTCTATTTTCTGACTTTTTGTTTTCCCTATATAAGTCTAGTGAATTTGGGGATCTACTTTTTATTTTATTAATTCACTACTTGCAAGAAGCTAATATGCTACTAAATCTACTTACTGCATCTTTTATTTGATGTATTTTATTTTTAAATTATAAAATTTTATTTAGTTTGTATTTACCATTTTCAGATCTATGTCAACATTAGCAATCTTGTCATCTAATTAGTCGTTCCATTATTCATAATTTTTAAAATTCCAAATTTAAAAAATCTTTTATTATTTAAATAACATGGGTTTATTTCCAATGTCTGTAATACTCTTTAGCTTTTGGTGACACACTGTAACTACTTATATGCCTGGTAATTTTCATTATGTATCATAAATTATGTTTCAAAAATTATAGAGTTATTTGAAGTTACTGAATGCTATTATCTCTGTCTCTAGGAGTATTATATGTTAGATTTAGAAGTATATTTTGACAGGGGACTAGCTACGGAAAGTAGTAATCCTTCAGCAATAACCAAATCAGGATTGCTGTAACTCAAAGATAAAGTTTAGTCTCTATGAAGTCTGGTCTAGTTCTACTTCTCTTTTCCCTTAAATTATACTCTCTGAGTCTTCAGTCAAATGAGAATGGTTTATCTAAGGTGACTCCTCCTTGAAAAGCCCTGGTCTTTAATATTGATGACGTTGCATGTCAGTGGGTTTATTGAAACCATTGCTCAACTTAACCATTAAGCTTAACTTTCAGAGTCTGCAAATACCTCTGGGAAAATATTACCTCAAATTCTAAGTTCATATCTGTGGGTTTTCCTCCTCTCTCATCTGTATCATTAACAATAACTCACTAAAACATGTATCGTGGTTGAATAATAACTCACTGAAATGTCAAGCACTAGTTATTTCACATGGATTTTTAAATTATTTTTTCACCCATTTTAGTTCTTAATAAAGATATTGGCTCACAAAACTCAGCTTACCGTTCCAAGAGGTAGAGCACACTGCTTCATTCAAAGAAAATAGGGTCAACTCAAGGTTATTATAAATTTATGCCATTCACATTCACAATTTAGCAGTTTGACAGGTAAAGAAAATGTACAGTTTGGAAACTAGAGAGGGAATTGAGTCTATGTTTCAGTAAGCCCTACAGGAGTGTAATATTATGTATGTGACTTCTTTCTTCTGTATAAGAGAAGAAAAAATGATTGAAATCATTTATTGTGAAACATGTAGTGGAGTTTCATTTTGAATTCTGTCAGTCTTCAAATCTTATAAGCCATTACATCTCTTAAATATTTGCCTTATTTAAGGCAGCAAATTGAGTTTTTTCATACACCATATATTACAAAGCTTATTTGTTTGAAAATTTTATGTCTAATATTATCATCATCATCATCAAAACTTATATTAAACATTAACTACACCATGGGCTCTCCTTATGGCCTCATTTATTTTGCCCGAGCATCCAGGCATTTCCAGATATCTTCTGAAATCTAGGCAGAGGTTCCAAAACCTCAATTCTTGACTTCTGTGTACCCACAGGCTCAACACCACATGGAAGCTGCCAAGGCTTTGGACTCCTACCCTATAAAGCCACAGCTTAAGCTCTACATTAGCCCCCTTTAAGCCACATCTGGAGTGGCTGGGACACAGGACACTAAGACCCTAGGCTGCACACAGTACAGAGACTTTGGGCCCAGTCCAGGAAACCATTTTTCCCTCCTGGGCCTCTGGGTCTGTGATGGGAGGGGCTTTTGTGAAGCTCTCTGACGTGGCCAGGAAATATTTTCCCCATGATCCTGAGGATTAGCATTAAGCGCTTTGCTACTTATGCAAATTTCTACAGCCAGCTTGAATTTCTCCTCAAAAAATGAGTTTTTCTTTTCTACTACACTGCCAGGCTGCAAATTTTCTGAACTTTTATGCTCTGTTTCCCTTTTAAAATGGAATGTTTTTAACAGCACCCAAGTCGTCTTTTGAATGCTTTGCTGCTTAGAAATTTCTTCTACTAGATACCCTAAATCATCTCTCTGAAGTTCAAAATTGCACAAAGGTCTAGGGAAGAGTCAATATGCTACCAGTCTCTTTGCTAAAACGTAACCAGTGCCACCTTAGCTCCAGGTCTCAATAAGTTCCTTGTCGCCATCTGAGAATACCTAGGCCTACACCATATTTTTCATATGACTATCAGCATTTTTGTTAAAGAATTCAACAAGTCTTTTGGAGGTTCCAAACTTTCCCACCTTTTCTTATCGTCTTCTGACTTCTCCAAACGGTTCCAACCTCTTCTTGTTACCCAGTTTCAAAGTCGCTTCCATATTTTCAGGTATCTTCTCAGCAATACACCACTCTACAGGTATCCATTTACTGTATTAGTCCATTTTCATCCTGCTAATAAAAACATACCTGAGACTGGGAAGAAAAAGATGTTTAATTGGGCTTATAGTTCCACATGGCTGGAGACACCCGAGAATCATGGTGGGAGGTGAAGCACATTTCTTACATGGCAGTGGCAAGAGAAAAATGAGACAAAGGCAAAAGCAGAAACCACTGACAAACCCATCAATTTTGTGAGACATATTCACTATAATGAGACTAGCACTGGTCCCCATGATTCAATTACTTCCCTCTGGGTCCCTCTCACAAAATGTAGGAGTTCTGGGAAACACAATTTAAGTTGAAATTTGGGTGGGGACACAGCAAACCATATCACAAATATACACTAAATATAGTTTTATGTACCAATATAAGAAACAAGCATCATTGATATTTTAATAATTTCAGCATCCTTAGCAGTTTTACTTCAAAGTTCATGTATTTTTTTTACTACTTCTGTATGCTTAGACAGACAAATTTCAGATAATAACACCTATTTCTAAAAGCTGATTAATCTGATTCTTTCATAAAGTCTTGAAGGGTAGGTTATTACTTTTTTTACTTTACAGGTGAAAAAACTAAGATATGAAAAACTTATTTAATTTTCTTGAGTTAATTTTTTCTATGATCATAGATTGGAGACCTTATTAGTGTGCTTCATCCACTTAGAAAGAGCAAAGTATTGCAGAGATTCATGCTCTGAACTTTTATTCAAGAAAGAACACAGAAACTCAGCAGAACAAGTGAAGGAAATTTTAGACACTTTGAAAGGAACAGTGGACAGCAACCAGCATTATGAATTAGTTGGAAAACTGAGTCTTCCAAGTACAAAATGGGGAGAAACTGTCTCTCTGATATACATGCCCACTGGGAGACAAGCAATCAAGCCACAGTGAAGTGCATTAACCTTAGCCAGCACTAGAGCTGATTTGATAAGGTGAGGAGTATATGAGACGACGTGGCATCAGGGTGTGCTTTATATGCATTCCCACAACTCAGAGTCAAAGCTAGGTAACTGTAAACTATACATATTAAAGTCAGATCTTCAAGGAGGTGAAAAATAAATAAATTCAAGAATAATAAGAAGAAATGCTTTACCTAGATGATAGTTCTTACCATATGAAAAAAGAGTTTTACAACAGCGAATAAAGATTACACTAACTCTCCAGCAATAGATCCAAGCCAAAAATGAAATCTCTGAAATACCAGATAAAGAAGGCAAAAGGTTAATTAGAAAGTTGCTCAATGAGATTCCAGAGAAAGTTGAACACCAACATAAATAAATCAGAAAAATAATTCAGGATGTATATACACACGTACATTTACATTTTTGTATATATTTACGTGTGTTTGTATATATTACACATACACACATTCTGAAATACTACCCAGCCTTAAAAAGGAATGAATTTGTGCCTTTTGAAGTGACTTGGATGGAACTGGAGGCTATTATCTATTATCCTAGGGGAAGTAACTAAGGAACAGAAAACTAAATACCACACATTCTCATCTATAAGTGAGCGGTAAGTTTTGGGCAGGTAAAAGCATACAAAGTGATATAATGAACACCGGAAACTCAGAAAAAGGGAAGCTAGGAGGGGTGTGAGGAATTAGAAAATCACCTATTGGGGCAAAATTTACACTATTTGGATAATTGGTATACTAAACGCTCAGTCTTTACCACTACAAAATTTATCCATGTAACCAAAAATCACTTGTACCCCCACAGCTATTGAAATAAAAATGCCTGAGTTCACAAAGTGCTGGAATTACGGGCGTTAGCCAATATGCCCTACCCTGTATGAATTTTAAATAGTGGGTTTAAAAAAAAATTCTCTGGAGAATGTTGTTGGTAGTTTTATAGGAATAGCATTGAATCTATAAATGGCTTTGGAGAATATGGCCATTTTGTCAGTACTGATTCTTTCTATGCATGAGCCTCAATTACTTTTCCATTTTTTGTGTCATCTCTGAATTCTTTTAGCAATGTTTTGTAAGTCTGATTGTAGAGATCTTTCACCTGCCTGGTTAGCTGTATTTCTATGTATTTTATTCTTTTTGTGATAATTGTGTATTGGATTGCATTCTTGATTTTGCTCTCAGCTTGAATGTTGTTAGTGTATACAAATGCTACTAAATGTTGTTCATCATATTTTTATCCTGAACTGTGTTAAGATTGTTTATCAGATACAGGAGCTTTGGGACGCAGCCTATGGGGTTTTCTAGGTATAGAATCACATTGTCTACAAGCACAGATAATTTAACTTCATCCTTTCTTATTTAGATGTGTTTTATTTATTTTGCTTTCCTGATTGTTCTGGCTACGACTTCCAGTACTATGTTTTATAAAAGAGGTGAAGGTGGGAATCCTTTTCTTGTTCTGGTTCTCATGGGGCAGGTATGCAGCTTATGCCCATTCAGTATGATATTGGCTGTAAGTTTATCATAGATAGCTCTTATCATTTTTAAGTCTATTTCTTTAATGACTAGTTTGTTGAGGGTTAACATGAAGTGATATTGAATTTTATCAAAAGCCTTTTCTGAATTTATTGAGATGATCATGTGGTTTTGATTTTAGTTCTGTTTTGTGGTGAATCACATTTATTAATTTGTGTATTCTAAATCAATCTTGCATCCCAGATATAAAGCCTACTTGATCGTGGTGGATTAGATTTTTGACATACTAGTGGATTCGGTTTGCTAGTATTTTGTTGAAGATTTTTGCATCTATGTTCATCAAGGTTATTGGCCTGACATTTTCTTTTTTTTTTTTTTGCCTCATGCCAGCTTTTGTTACCAGGATAACAGTGGCTTCATAGAATGAGTTAGGCAGGAATCCCTTCTTCTTGATTTTTTGGATCGAGTAGCAATGGTGCCAGTGCTTTATTATAAATCTGATAGAATTTGGCTGTAAATCCATCTGGTCTCAGCTTTTTTTTCTCGTTGGCAGGCTTTTTATTACTGATTCAATTTTGGAACTCAATATTGATCTGCTCAGGGATTTAGTTCCTTTCTCCTTCATTCTTGGGAGATTGTTTCTGGGAATTCCTCCATTTCTTCTGAGTTTTTTAGTTTGTGCACATAGAGGTGTTCATAGCAGCCTCTGAGAGTTTTGTGTTTCTATGGGGTCAATGGTAATGTCCCCATTGTCATTTGTGATTGTATTTCTTTGGATCTTTTTTTTTTTTATTTATTAGTCCATATAGTAGTCTATCAATCTTATTCTTGCATTCAATAAACCAATTCCTGGATTCCTTGATGTTTTGTATACTTTTTTTTGTCTCAATTTTCTTCAGTTCAGCTCTCATTTTGGTAATTTCTTGTCACCTGCTAGCTTTGGGATTGGTTTGCTCTTGTTTCTCTAGTTGGAATGTGAGGTTGTAAATTTGAGAACTTTCTAACTTTTTGATGTGGGTGTTTAGTGCTATAAAGTTTACTTAACATTGCTTTACTTGTATCGTGGAGATTATGGTATGTTTTATCTTTGTTCTCTTTGGTTACAAATAATTTATTGATTTCTACCTTAATTTCATTGTTTACCCAAAAGTCATGCAGAAGCAGGCTGTTTAATTTCCATGTCATTGTATGTGTTTGAGTAATTTTTTAGTATTAATTTCTCTTTTTATTGTGCTGTGATCCAAGAGTTTGTTCAAACATATTTTAAATAATCAACATCTAATTTTTAGTTAAGCATAACTATTAAAGAACAAATGATATTATTCTGAATTTGAAAACTAATCACAAGGTTTCTTTTGCATACACTTTACTGTAGAGAAACTAGTGGATATGTACAAAATGACTTATGCAAATGTAAGCATGAATTATTTTTTCAGTCAAAAGAGTACTGGATTGTGAACTCAAAAGAGATGCATTACTATTTTTTGGTGGATTTGAATCATGTAAATGAGTTCTGCAGATGATATAATTCACATAGCTAGTATTATCTTAGTTCAATAGGGTATAAAGAATAAAATTCACATAGTTGCTAATGTTAAAGTTTTACAGAGAGTCACTACGTATTCACATTTGGAGAAAATCAAATTCTATGGAAAATTAGGATTAATTTATATGTTGACTTTAAAATATACCATTTGTGATACTGCTGCATAGATTTTTTAATTGGCTCACATGTTTTAAGTGTTCCCTTTCCCACAAAGTAAACATTAGTTTGAATAGAGGTGCTGAATATAAAAACACTGCTTTATAAATTATTCAGCACTTGTTATAATCATCTATGTTAACTTCAATGTGTAGACAATGCAATATTCTTACATTTTCATTGCAAATTGAAGCTTTTGCAATAATGCATATTAATTAATTTAAATTGGCCACCTTGAAATAAATGTTTCAGTGTGATATTTTTTCTATGTGAAAAATGAAACTTGGTGTTTCTTTTTACACCTAATTATTATAAATGCAATTTTAACAATTTTCTTCACATAGGAATGTAGAATCAGTTAAACTTTGGGGTGCTAATCAAATTAACAAATTTTAAATGCCACAAAGAAGCACAGATAAAGTTACAAATAACACTGATTATTTCCAAACTTCAATTTTCTGACCTGTTGTCATTATTTTGCAAAGGTCTCTAGGCTCTCTTAAGGTAATGCATGACTTATTTAAAAGTAAATTTCCAGTGATGTCAGCTAAAATGGGAGAGCATAGAATTACCAAAGCCCATTATCCCACAAAAGCAGATACTTATGTGGCATAAACTGACACAATAACATTTAGAGGAGCACTGGGAACTAATCAGAAATTCACAGCAACAAAATAAATATTTTTTAAACATCTGAATTTCATTAAGAAAATTTTGTAAGGGTTTTACCCACCCTAAACCCACCCCATACTTCTCAGCTTGACAGCGGCCTTAAAGAATACTACCCACATTCGGTTTTAGATTCCTGATGATGGAGAGAGGCAATAAATCATATATTCCAATAATTTTGTTTTCTTTTTTACCTATTTTGTGACACCCTGAAGTTTAAGCTCAAAGGGCTTCCCTTTCTTTCATCCTGGTCAGTACTTTAGCAGGGCTGAAGTGGCTACCCTGGGGGAATGTTGTTGAAAACACTTAAAAGTAGGTGCATTACTTTTTGCCACATAAGGCAATGAATAGCAGTGGGGTAAATGATAGACAAACTAAAGTGGTTGAGAATAAAAGCTGGTTAGTGAGACATATTGGGAGTAAGGGACTTTAAAATGCTGCCACATATTTCTGGGAATCTAGATGTGCACACCCAGGACTGGCATGTATTCAGAACTTACCTGATAAGTCCCTAAACTCTCACCTTTGGCTGATCTTTGGGAGATTCACAGGCAAGAAATGAAGGCAAAGTTAGAGTATTAAGCTGCCAGGCCAAGTGTTGAAGGCATAAACCACCACAAATGTAGAGTCAATCTGCACAACTGGGAGGTGTTGTTATCATTTTTTCAGACATTTAAGGAAACATCTGTTGAGTCACTAGGTCATCGCTAAACTAATGTTAAACAGATTTTAGTGGTTACACACAACAAAGAATATATACTTTATAAAATTAGTTCAGACAAATCAATAAAGAAAAACAACTGCAATAAGCAATAACAACTAAACTTTGGAGACAGAACAATCTAATTTCTAGAGTTGCTGTATTGTAATGTACCAAATGTCCAATTTCCCAGAAAAAAATATAAAGCAGGCAAAAAATTAGAAAATATTGCTCTTACACAGTAAAAAATTACTAAAAACTCTGTCTTCGAGAGATCTGACACTGGATTTCTAAACAAAATTATGAATCAACCATTTAAAATATGATCAATGAAGGAACAGAAACTATATACAAATAAATAAAGGAATGTGGAATGTCTAACCAAATTGAGAACATTGGTAAGAAGACAGATCTAACAAAAATGAACCAAATAAATTTTTTGGAGTTAAAATATACAATAATTGAAATAAAATAATTACTAGAGTAGTTCAACAGCAGTTTTAAGCATGCTAAATAAAGGTTGAAGGATCTTGAAAACAGTTAATTGAGATTATTTAGGCTGAGAAAAAAAGAATTTTTAAAAATTAAAATTATGCAGGATATAACAAATTTATAAAGGTATGCATAATGGTAGTTCCAGAAGTAGTACAGAGATAGAAAGTACATAAACATAATTTGAAAAACCAGTTCTCAAAATATTCCCGAACTAGATTACAGAAATAACTCTAAATATCAAGAAACCAGTAAACCCTAAGTAGAATATTCTCAAAGACACACACTTTGAGAAACATAACCAAACTGTCAAAAAAAGACAAAAAGATGATTTTTAAAGCAGCAAGAAAGAAGCAGCTTGCCACTTACAGGAGAATCTCAATAAAATTAATAGCTGACTTCTCATCAGAAACCACAGAGCTTAGAAGACAGTGGCATTGTATATTAAGTGTTTGAAGAAAAAAAATCTGTTAATCAATAATTTTATATTTGTTAAAATTCTCCTTCAAAACTTAAAGAGAATTTAAATCACTTTTACGTAAACTAAATCTGAGAGAATGTTATAGACCAAATATTTGTGTCCCCCTATATTAATTTATATATATTATATTGTGCTTATATTTGAAGGTAGGTTATCTAAAGAGATAATTAAAGTTAAATGAGATCATAAGGGCAGAGCCCTAATCTTATGGGATAAATGAGCTTGTGAGAAGGGACACCAGAGAGCAGTCTCTCTCTTCCTCTCTCTCCCTCTCCTCCCCTACTCCCTCGTCTCTACAAGTGCACAAAATAAAGACCATGTCATAATAAGGTGGTCATCTACAAGCGAAGCAGAGAGCCCTCACCAGAAACAAATTCTGATTTGTTTGGATTAACCTCAAAAACATTATACTAAGTGAAAGAAGCCAGATACAAAAGGCCACATATTGTGTGATTATATTTTTGAGAAGTGTCCAGAATAGGCAATTTTATATGGAAAGAAAGCAGAGTAGTGGTTTTCAGGGACTGAGTGAGGGGAAATGGAGAGTAACCACTTAATGTGTACAGAGTTTCTTTTTTGGATGATGAAAATGTTCTGGAATCAGTGGTGATGGTAATAAAACATTGTGAATATACTAAAAGCCACTGGATGGTACCCTTTAAGGTGGTTAAAATGGTTAATTTTATGTTCTGTGAACATTGTTTCTACAATAAAGTAGATTTCCAGCAACAAAGGGCCATTAGAGTGGAAGCATACTCTGAAGAGTTATTAATCACTAACTCCTAACATGCAATAGATTTTTAGGTAGCATTTTTATATAGAAAATTTTATATTAAGACATATTAAGTATCAAGTGTCATTATTATTGATATACAATGGATTCTCATCCAACATTGTGGTGTGATTTTAAAATAAGAACCAGGAAATCAAAAGTATTTCCTCTGGGGCTTGATCCTTGATCAGATCATTGAAAATCTATGGCTTCCAGATTTGTGGGGAACAAACACTTTTATTCCATATACAATGCTCTAAGGCCACCCAGAGAGACTGGATTATCTGCGTTGACTATTCATATTTCCTCAGAGATATTTATTTGAATGATGACTTCTACAGAGTAGACACATCTGTTGTTAAAGTTTATTTTGTTTTTAAGAGGAATCATGCCTTTAATGATGCCAAGAATTGAAGGCAAAGGGAGAGCTATCCTTGCTTCAATAAAACAACTCTACTTTATTAAAGAAAATTATTTTATTTTTAGTTGACAAATAATAATTGTGTGTGTGTGTGTATGGGGTGCAACGTGGTTTTTCAATACATGTGTACGCTGTAGAATGATTAAATCAGGCTGTTATATACATCAACTCAAATATCATTCTTTTGGTGAGAATATTTAACACTTTCTCTGATAGCTGTTTTAAATTACACAATACATTTTAGTTAACATAGCTGCAGTATCATATCACAAGCTAAGATTTGGAAACTCCAAAATGTCCATCAACAGATGAATGGTTTTTCAAAGGTGATACAGATGCACAATGAAATACTATTTCAGTCTTAAAAAGAAAGCAACAGATAATTCTGTCATTTGAGACAACGTGGATGGACTTAGAAAACATTATACTAAATGAAGTAAGCCAGTCACAGGAAGAGAAATACCATATGATCTCATTCATATCTAGGGTCTCGAAAAATCAAACTCACAGAAGTAGAGAGTGAAGTGGTGGTTACCAGAGGCTGGGGAGTGGGAGTCAATGAGTAAAAGGGAGTTGTTTGTCAAAGAATAAAAGGTTCAATTAGAAGTAATGAATTCTGGCAATCTGTTGCATAGCATGGTGAACTTTACTCTTAGCTATTTTATAAAGTGGGATTCTGCAAAACCTTTTATTTGAAAATAAGATTTTGCTGCTAAAAAAGAGCAATTTAATATCATTGCTCATAAAAATTTAGTTTGCAAGCTGCTCAGAGTAAAGAATTTTAAAATTTCTTTCATTTTTAATTTTGTATGTGACTATTGTGACTTTTAACTCTGGAACTTCTGTTATCAAGATAGTCCTGCTCAAAAGTACAATTACAAGCTTTGCAAAAATTTTCCTTTAACAATTTATTATAGCTCATACTATTGTCAAAATGTTGCTTTCAGAGATTTGCAATAACTATTAACTCCAATTTTCATAGTAACATTGTGAAACAGCCACTGTTTTCATGCCATTTTTACAGTAGAAAAAAACGTGAAGAAAGAGGTTAAAATTTCACCAAAGCAGCAGTAAACAGAGCTGGGATTTGAACTCTAAATTTGTTTCACAGCTTTGCTATGCTATCTTTCCATATTAATAAAGCTACCTTTCCATATTAATGAAACTGTGTTAGTGCTGCTCATTCTTTAGGTTTTGAACTACTAGATAAGGGAATTATCTGTGATCCCTTACAGACTATTTGTGACATCAGGGAGGCATTTTGAGATGGCTGGCTAAACTCTAGGGATTACATCTTGAACAGGACTTACTCTTACTGTGATTTTGTCTCTTGTTTCTTCTAATAAAGGCAACCAATACTACGTGCAAACCAGAGAATACTGCTTATATAACCAATTAGCTGACTAGGCGAGGGACCCAGAACTGTGGTGATGCCAACTCTATGACCTAATAAAAGTTGACAGTTAACCCTAGAGACCCATAATGGCAGCATTCCCAGGACTAAGACAATGACTTTGTTGATTAATACATGTTGTTGAATTCTTTTTTCCTCTGGGATATATTTAACCAATGTCTGTTTAAGCAACTCTTCTGGTAATATGTGAATCCCATATCTCAAATGTCTGCAAATAACTGTGTTTATTTATAAAACTCATGATCATGCATTTATGTTCATAATAAAAATATTACTAGTCAAACTGATCCAGAATATGATTGTTCAGCATGTCCTCCAGCAATCTCTTTATTGATGACAAGCTAGATAAAATGTAGAAAGCATATAAGGCAAGTTAAAATTTCTTCAGATTTGGAAATAAAGCAGAGTCCAGTAGATGACTATTGATAACATTGGAGTTAGTAAAATAACTTTGAGAGTAGATAATTGGCATAATCAAGTTTAATTAAAAATATGGAATGGACAATGAAAAACTTTTTTTCCAATGATTAGATATATTTCCATCATTAAATAACCATAGATTTGTATCCATTTAGTAAGCTCAGTAGTTATACTACTAAAAATATTCTATGATAAAAACATTCTATAGTCCTTCCATATTTTTTTTGAGATGGAATCTCACTCTGTCACCCAGGCTGGAGTACAGTGGTGCAATTTCAGCTCACTGCAACCTCCACCTCCTGGGTTCAAGCGATTCTCCTGCGTCAGCCTCTGGAATAGTTGGGACTGAAGGCATATTGCATTTTTAGTAGAGATGGGGTTTCACCATGTTAGCCAGGATTATCTCGATCTCCTGACCTTGTGATGCGCCTGCCTCAGCCTCCCAAAGTGCTGGGATTACAGGCTTGAGCCACCATGTCCCGCCTTCCTTCAACATTTTTAAAAGGATGTTGTAGGTTTAGATAACTTGAAGAAATTATGAAATTGATTCTGAAAATATTACAAATTTTGAAAAATAAGACTCATGAGAACAGTGAGGAGAAACTAAGCTTATTTTTTCTGAATTAGAGAAAACTAAAGAAAAACATGATAATGGATTTCAAGTGCATGAAACTCTGAAAACATAGAAAAAAAGGGCTAAAACTATAAAATTGTGAGTGTCCTAAAATAAGCAGTCTTTGAGACACTGGAATTGTTAGTAATATGAAGTCAATTTTTTAAAGGAGGAATTAAGCACTGTGAAAAATAAACATTAAATATTGAAGAATGCAATATGATAACCGTTGCAGATAGAAGAGCTTTACTAAAGTACAAAGCCATTTAAGAATATAAGTGTCTGTTGCAGTGATAAGTTGAAATTTGAAATCCGTGGTATTCAGACATGTAGAGAAATTTACCTTGAAGATTTAAGGAATCTTAGTACTGAGATTTCTGAGAACAAGGGAATGTGAGCTATTATCCAGAGCTGCTATGTAAAAGGAAAATACAGAGAGACAGCACATTTGTGCTTTATTCCACTTTGAAGGTACTCATATAAGCAGGTGATTATCTCATTGAGACAGGAGAGTTTACTACCATTTGTTGTTTAATATACCTATGCAATATGAAAACACTATGATGATAGTGTTTTCACATTTAGTATTTTTTCTCACGATTTATAATACATCCTGACATTCTAAAACTCAAAGGAATCATTAATTTAATGATTTAATTCCTAAGAAGAAAATGCTCACAGGGCATTTTAATTTTAATAATATACCAGATATCTTACACATTTTGTGCATGTGTGGTCTGTGTGAATGCTTGCCTGTGCTCATAGAAGATTGCTAGATTTTGAAAACAAATACAATTTCTGTCTCAATAAGGGAATTATGGATCTATTAGATTTATTATAGTTGTAAAAAATTAAACCCAAGAGAACAGAACTTATAGTGGTACATAAGTGCTACTTCCTACTGTTAAGTTAATGTTTTATGACATATTATGCAACTTTTTCACTCCCACTGGAGAATTGTCCTTTATTCTCTCTTATTGAAAAACAGCCTGAAACAATATACTCTGATAACCGTTCTAGCTGAAAATCATATTTGCACCCTGTGGAGAAATATAGTCCAATTTAAATTAGTATTTCTAGTAAATATACAAAAAACTCTTTCCAAAAACATCTTTCAGGAAAGCTGCATCACCAAATGATGTATTTTCTAAGTAATGCACAACAATTTGTACTCAAGTCATTTTGCCATTTCATTAAACTTTACAGCATATGGCATTTTCTTCAAAAGTAGAGGGAAAAAGGAAAAGAGATCCATTAGAAAAAGAATCGTAGTTCTCCTTGAAGAGGTCCTTTACATTCCTTGTTAGTTGTATTCCTAGGTATTTTATTTTCTTTGTAGTAATTGTGAATGGCAGTTCGTTCTTGATGTGGCTCTCTATAAGTCTGTTATTGGTGTATAGGAATGCTTGTGATTTTTGCACATTGATTTTGCATCCTGAGACTTTGCTGAAGTTGCTTATCAGTTTCAGGAGATTCTGGGCTGAGATGATGGGGTCTTCTAGATATACAATCATGTTGTCTGCACATAGAGACAATTTGACTTTCTCCTTTCCTATTCAACGAAAAGTACAAGCCATTGCTCAACGAAATAAGAGAGGACACAAACAGATGGAGAAACATTCCATGTTCATGGTTAGGAAGAATCAATATCGTGAAAACGGCCATACTGCCCAAAGTAATTTACAGATTCAACGCTATTCCTATCAAGCTACCAATGACCTTCTTCACAGAACTGGAAAAACCCATCTTAAGCTTCATATGGAACCAAAAGAGAGCCCGCATAGCCAAGTCAATTCTAAGCAAAAAGAACAAAGCAGAAGGCATCACACTGCCGCACTTCAAACTATACTACAAGGCTACAGTAATCAAAACAGCATGGTACTGGTACCAAAACAGAGATGTAGACCAATGGAACAGAACAGAGGCCTCGGAGGCAACACAACATATCTACAACCATCCAATCTTTGACAAACCTGAAAAAAACAAGCAATGGGGAAAGGATTCCCTGTTTAATAAATGGTGTTGGGAAAACTGGCTCGCCATGTGCAGAAAGCAGAAACTGGATCCCTTCCTGATGCCTTACACTAAAATTAACTCCAGATGGATTAAAGACTTAAACATAAGACCTAACACCATAAAAAAACCTAGAAGAAAATCTAGGCAAAACCATCCAGGACATAGGTGTAGGCAAGGACTTCATGACCAAAACACCAAAAGCATTGACAACAAAAGCCAAAATAGACAAATGGGACCTAATCAAACTCCACAGCTTCTGCACGGCAAAAGAAACAGTCATTAGAATGAATCGGCAACCAACAGAATGGGAAAAAAATTTTGCAGTCTACCTATCTGACAAAGGGCTGATATCCAGAATTTACAAAGAACTAAAACAGATCTACAAGAAAAAAACAAACAAGCCCATTCAAAAGTGGGCAAAGGATATGAACAGACACTTTACAAAAGAAGACATACATGAGGCCAACAAACATATGAAAAAATGCTCATCATAACTGGTCATTAGAGAAATGCAAATCAAAACTACATTGAGATACCATCTCATGCCAGTTAGAATGGCAATCAATAAAAAATCTGGAGACAACAGATGCTGGAGAGGATGTGGAGAAATAGGAACACTTTTACACTATTGGTGGGAGTGTAAATTAGTTCAACCACTGTGGAAGACAGTGTGGCGATTCCTCAAGGACATAGAAATAGAACATCCATTTGACCCAGCAATCCCATTACTGGGTATATATCCAATGGATTATAAATCGTTCTGCTATAAGGACACATGCACACGAATGTTCATTGCAGCACTGTTTACAATAGCAAAGACCTGGAACCAACCCAAATGCCCATTGATGATAGACTGGACAGAGAAAATATGGTACATATACACCATGGAATATTATGCAGCCATCAAAAATGGTGAGTTGGGGTCCTTTGTAGGGACATGGATGAACCTGGAAACCATCATTCTCAGCAAAGTGACAGAGGAGCAGAAGATCAAACACCGCATGTTCTCACTCATAGGCGGGTGTTGAACAATGAGAACAGATGGACACAGGGAGGGGAGCACTACACACTGGGGTCTGTTGGGGGGAAATGGGGGAGGGACGGGGGGCTGGGGAGGTGGGGAGAGATAGCATGGGGAGAAATGCCAGATATAGGTGATGCAGAGGAAGGCAGCAAATCACACTGCCATGTGTGTACCTATGCAACAATCTTGCGTGTTCTGCACATGTACCCCAAAACCTAAAATGCAATTTAAAAAAAACGAAAAAGAATCCTAACTATTTTCATTTCTATTAAAGATTTGTGGTTTGGATGTTTTTGATAATAAAACAGTTTTGTTTTTTGCTTCATAAAAAAAATATATGGACATATATTTTAGATAATATTGTGAATCTGCGTGTAATGTCTGTTTGTTTCCTTTTCAATGTAGAACAAATGTTGAGAAAAAATATTTTATAAGTTTATTATTGAAAATGATAAATCAGTGAGAATTGAAAAAGCAAAAAAAAACTTTCCTATTCTGTGCAAACCGCCTATACTTCACCATTAGTTAACAAGGTTCCTAATTTCTTATAAATTCCATTCCATGGAAACACAAAATAGAGTGATTAGAGGAAGATACAAAAACCGAAATAAATTAATAATATTGTATATATTTAAATTGTAAAACATGCTGTTTTCTTATACTTAGTGAACTGGTTACTAACGTCCAGCAAGTTAACATTATCTCATGTAGTTAGTTACCCATTAAACAATACATTTTATTGTGTATTTTTAAGGTTTACAAGGATGCTAAGGGATACATAATGATACATAGTTACATATAGATAGTATGATGGTCACTATAGTGAATGAATCAGATGAATGTATCTACTATATCATATAGTAATTTTTTTTGTGACAAGAACAGATAATATCTACTTGTTTAACAAAAATCTCTAATACAATTGTATTAACTTTAGTCCTTATGTTGCACATTTGTTACCATGGGTAGTCTGAGGGAGAGAAAATGGAGAGATGTAGGCCAAATAATACGAAGTAGTAGATATGCATAATGAACAACAATTGTTTTACGCTCTATTTTTGTGTATTCAAGCTTTTAAAAAAATATAGACTGAATAAGTTAATTTATGTAATATTTTTCTTTCTGCATCTGGATTACTTTACCTAGAACAATGTACTCTAGGTCTATCCATGTTGCAATTGGCAGGATTTCCTTTATTACATCTGTATACATATATATGTGTGTATATATACATGTGTGTGTCTGTGTGTGTGTGTAAATATGAGCATGTAGATAGACAAGTTTCTCTCAAAGTTTATTTATTTGTTTATATATTCATGGCCACCTACGTTATTTCCATATCTCAGTTATTGTTAATAATGATATGGGAGTGCAGGTTTCTTTATAAAGTAATGATTTTTTTTTTCTCCATTGGGTATATAATGAGAAGAGGAATTGCTGGGTCACATAATAGATGACATCAATTTATATTTAGAAACCCTAAAGATTAAACAAGTAAACCTGTTAGAAATAATAAATACATTTATTAAAGTTGTAGGATAAAAGCAATATACAGAAATTAGTAGCATTTGTATATACAGGTAATCATTTATCCAAAAAAATTGAAAAATCCCCCTTTTGAAAAGATAAAAAAATCTAGAAATAAATTTCAATGAAGAGTTGGCAGATTTGTACACTGAAAAAGATAAAACATTAATGAAAGAAAGTGAACAAAACACAAATCAAAGGGAATATATCCTGTGTTCATAGGTGAGAAAAACAATATTGTTAAAATGTCCATGCTACCCACAGCAATATAGACTTAACACAATCTCTATCAAAATTCCAACGTCATGCATCATAAAAATAGAACAAAAAAATCCTAAAATGTGCATAGAACCACTAAAAAAGCCTGGAGAGCCAAATGTATCCTTTTTTCTTTT
>NW_016108073.1:3445-18526 GCF_001604975.1 Cebus imitator | reverse complement strand
TATATATATATATATATGTAAGAATATTGAGAGAGGGTGGGTGGCCAAGATGGCCAAATAGAAGCAGCTCTGGTCTGCAGCTCTCACTGGGAAGAATGAAAATGGCAAGTGAGTTCTGCATCTAACCAATCAAAACAACAGCCACAACAAATTTTCAAGTGATGGCAGTACAATAAGATAAGAATAACAAAAATTTAAAAAGTGGGGAGATGAAGTTAAGACATACAGATTTTATTAGTTTTTTGTGCTTGTTTGTATGTTTGTTTATACAGATAGTTGTTATCAGGTTAAACTAACAGGTCATAAGACACAATCTGCAAACCTCATGACAAAAACATGCAATGAATACAAATAAAATACCTAGCAAGAATGTAAACTACAGCACCAGAGAAAATCACTTTCACTAGAGGAAGACAGAAAGGAAACCAAAATGAAGAGGAGACCATAAAACAACAAGAAAACAGACAATAATATGGCATGTGTAAGCCCTTACTTATCAATTATAACTGACTGCAAATGAACTAAACTCTTCAATCAAAATATATGAACTGGCTAAATGGTTGATAAAACAAGACCCATTGATGTGTTGCCTACAATAAAAACACTTCACCTATAAATACATGCATAGACTAAAAAGAAAGGGATAGAAAAAGTTATTCCATGCTAATGAAAACCAAAAACAAGCAGAAGTTTCTATACATATATAAGAAAAAGTACATTTCAAACAAAAAACATAAGAAGTGTCAAAGAATATTATGATATAATAATAAAGGGGTCAATTAAGCAAGAAGATATAACATTTTAAAATATATATGAATCCAACAACTCTGGGGAACCAAAATACTTAAAGGAAATATTATTAGAGCTAAAGAGAGAGATAGGCATCAGTACAATAATAGCTGGAGAATTCAAAATCCCACTTTCGGCATTGAACAAGTGTTTCACACAGAAAATCATCATCATCAACAAGAATAACAAAAATCAGACTTTATCTACACTATAGACCAAATGGATCTTACAGAAATTTACAGAACATTTTGTCTTAGAGCTGCAGAATACACATTATTTTCCTCAGCAGATGGATCAGGGTCATTCTCAAGAATAGACTATAAGTTAGGTAACAAAACAAGTCTTAAAACATTCAAAATTTGAAATAATATTAAGTATCTTTTCTGACAAGAATGAAATAGATGTAGAAATTAAAAACAAGACAAATTTTGCAAACTATACAAATACATGGAAATTAAACTACATGCTCCTGATTGACCAGTGGGTCAATGAAGAAATTAAGAAGGAGATTGACAAATTTCTTGAAAAAATGATAATGGAAACACAGCATACCAAAACTTGTGGGATGCAGCAAAAGCAGTAGTAAGAGGAAAGTTCATAGCTAGATGTGCCAACATCAATGAATAATAAAAAACTTCAAATGTAAAATCTAATGAGGCATCTTAAAGAACTGAATACGTCAAAAGCAAACCAAATCCAAAATTAGAAGAAAAGAAATAATGAAGATCAAAGCAGAAATGAATGAAATTGGCACGTCTCTCCTTAGAACTATCCAGTAGGTCGGGCCTGCCTAGGAGCAAACGAAGCCCCTGAGAGCTCCACCTAGTTCACAGGATAAAATCCCACAGCAGAACCCGGGAGTCAGCAATGGCTAAACCCCAGGTGGTTGTAGCACCTGTATTAACGTCTAAGCTGTCTGTGAATGCCCCTGAATTTTTTCCGTCAGGTTATTCTTCCAATTACACAGAATCCTATGAGGATGGTTGTGAGGATTATCCCACTTTATCTGAATATGTTCAGGATTTTTTGAATCATCTCACAGAGCAGCCTGGCAGTTTTGAAACTGAAATTGAACAGTTTGAGGAGACCCTGAATGGTTGGGTTACAACAGATGATGCTTTGCAAGAACTTGTGGAACTCATATATCAACAGGCCATGTCTATACCGAATTTCTCTTATATGGCAGTTCGCCTGTGTAATTACCTGTCCCATCATCTGACAATTAGCCCACAGTGTCAACTTTCGCCAGTTGCTACTTAAAAGATATCGGACTGAATATGAAGTTAAAGATCAAGCTGCAAAAGGGGATGAAGTTACTCGAAAACGATTTCATGCATTTCTACTCTTTCTGGGAGAGCTTTGTCTTAACCTGGAGATCAAGGGAACAAACGGACAGGTTATGAGAGCAGATATTCTTCAGCTTGGTCTTCGAGAACTGCTGAATGCCCTCTTTTCTAATCCTATGGGTGACAATTTAATTTGTGCAGTAAAATTATTGAAGTTGACAGGATCAGTTTTGGAAGATGCTTGGAAGGAAAAAGGAAAGATGGATATGGAAGAAATTATTCAGAGAATTGGAAACATTGTCCTAGATGCAAACTTCAGTAGAGATGTAAAACAGATGCTCTTGAAGCCTGTGGAACTCTGGTCAAGTAACTGGGGTAGGGTCCATGCAACTTCAACATACAGAGAAGCAACACCAGAAAATGATCTTAACTGCTTTATGAATGAACCAACATTTTATAGATCTGATGGTGTTCCTTTCACTGAAGCTGATCCAGATTATCAAGAGAAATATCAAGAGTTACTTGAAAGAGAGGACTTTTTTCCAGATTACGAACAAAATGGAACAGATTTATCAGGAGCTGGTGATCCGTACTTGGATGATATTGATGATGAGATGGACCCAGAGATAGAAGAAGCTTATGAAAAGTTTTGTTTGGAATCAGAGCATAAGTGAAAACAGTAAAGTTAAATTTCAGCATATCAGTTTTATAAAGCAGTTGAGGTATGGTGATTTAGCAGAACACAGGAAAGCAAGAAAATGTGTCATACTTATACCAAATTAAGAATGTTGAGTTATATTACTAATATATGCAACTTTAATTTTGTTTAACACTATCTGCCAAAATAAACTTTATTCCCTATAACTTAAAATGTATATATATATATATATATATATAATAGTTTATTATGTACAGTTAATTCTACTGTTTTGGCTGCAATAAAGTTGATTTTGAAATAAATGAAATGTTGAAAATTTTGCTAGTTGATTAGATGCTTATCCTTTAAATTCTACTTTTCTTGAGGGGAAAAAGTCTTAGTCTGGAAATACATATTACCGCAGAAATGTAGCATCCTTTTTTAGGTAGGAGTATTATAGCTTTCATTTTAGTTTGAGGTTTAGTGTCCCAATGAATTGAATTTCAAATATGAATCACAATCTTGAAAATCTTTAGCACTAAAGTCTTGGAATATATCATTAACAACTGACATATATGCAGATGCTATTTGATACCAAGGGCTTTTTAAATGTCATGGGGGAAGAAAAACGACTTGGTGAACTCCAGCTAAACAACCAAGACTTCGCTGAAGATTTATTTCAATTCTAGAATTGTTCTTTTTTTTTTTTTTTTCAATTGACTAACGTAATCTAGGCCTTAAGGCCTAGAACATTATTCTGCTTTATTTATATGGCTTTCTCACTTTTATTTTGTAGCATGGGTTGCATCAACTTTTTTACTAGAGAATTTTGCTAGATATTTGTCATTCAAGTTTTCATCTGCTTTATAATTGATACACCTCGAGGGTCACTTTTCTAATACTTTTACTATAATGTGGCACTACCTCAACCCTAATAAATAATATTTTTACCTAATGTCAAATCTTTTTCCAGCTAACTAAAAATAAAACTTATGTACAAAAGGATTGCTTGTAAATATGCATGTAAATAGTTCTGTTAATAACCCACTGTTTTACATTTGGTACATCTGTGTCTGCTAATACAGTTAGCTTTTCACTTTTCTGCTTGTTTGTTCAGTCTGAATTAAAATTAGGCTTTGAAAATTAAAAAAGAAATGAATGAAATTAAAATTTTAAAATACAAAATATTAGTGAAACAAAAAGTTGATTCTTTGGAAAGTTATACAAATTGAGAAACCTTTGGCCTGACAGAGAGAGAGAGAGAGAGAGAGAGAGAGAGAGAGGGAGGGAGATGGTCCAATAGGAAATAAAAAAGGAGACATTACAACTGATACTGCAGAAATTCAGATCATTAGTGGCTACTATGAGCAATTATATGCCAATAAATTGGAATATCTAGAAAAAAGAGACAAATTGCTAGACACATATCACCTACCAAAATTGAACCAGGAAGAAATCCAAACCCTGAACAGACCAAAAAGAGTAACAAGATCAAAGCTATAATAAAATGTATACCACTAAAGAAAAGCCAGAGACATGATGGCTTCCCTTCTGAATTCTATGAAACATTAAAAAAAAATCATACCAATCCTACTCAAACTATTCTGAAAAATACAGGAGGTGGAAATACTTTCAAACTCATTCTATGAGGCCAGTTTTACCCTGATACTAACACTACACAAATAAACGTCAGAAAAATAAAACTACAGGCCAATCCTTCAAAGAATTTAACAGAATTTTCATGTAACCTGGCAAGCTCATTATTAAGTTTATACCCAAAGTAATATGAATTTTTGTATCACAAAGATACATACACATGTGTGTTCACTGAAGCACTATTCACAATGGCAAAAACATGGAATTAACCTAAATTACTATCAACCATGGAGTTACAAAATGAGAACACATGGACACTCAGAGGGGAATAGACACTGGGGTCTGCTTCAGACTGGAGAGTTGGAGGAAGAAGGGGATCAGAAAAAATGCCTATTGTTTACTTTGCTTGTGACCTGGATGATGAACTAATCTGTACACCAAACCTCCATGGCATGCAGTTTACCTGTATAACAAACCTGTACATGTACTCCTGACTCTAAAATAAAAATTAGAAAAAGAAATATCTGATGAAGAACTGCCACGCTCAATGTAGAGACAATTATTGGATGTCAATAAGTGGTATAACATATTGATGTATTGTGGGCAAATAAAGTAACCCTTCAATTCCATAAAGGAAATAGATATAAATAAACATCTCTTTCTTCTCTTCAGCCTTATTTTTTAAAACTAAACAGTTATAAAATAAATGCAAATTAAATATAGATATATTTAAAGCTGACAATAATTTTGAAAATAATATCAGATACTAGGAATAATTCAGTAGGTAAAGCACATCCTTTCCACTAATGGTGAAAATATAAAACGGTAAAATTCAGTAGAGAAATGTGGCCATATGTAATGATTTTTTAAAAACATAATTTATGTCTCTAAACTTCAATTTTTAGTAACTTAAACTATGGACCTCACTAGAAATGTAAGAATTTATGTAGAGTTGTTCGTAGTTATTCACAAAGAATTGTTTCCAGGACCCCCATAGATATTAAAATCTGTGGATGCTCAAGTCCCTATTACAAAAGGTTATAGTATTTTCATATCACCTACATGCCTTTTCTCATATACTTGTAATAATTTTTAGATTACATATACTTTTTAGTAAAATGTAAATTTTGTATAAATGGTTGCTATAGTGTATTTTATTTGTATTACTTTTTTCTTGTGGTATTGTTACGTTTCATTTTTTTAAAAAATATTTTTGGTCTCCAATTACTTGAATACAAGAATGTGGAGCACAAGGATACTGAAGGCTGACTGGACATTTCATTCTTTAAATAATATTCTTAACAGTATAGGAATGAACCTAATTAAGATTGAAAACATTAGGAAAACAAAAAAGTGGTACATTAATAAGATGATATGCAACTATTTTAAAATGTTTATATACATATATATGTGTCACATCACAGAAAATGTTGATAATCTATAGTATTTTGTACAATATATAATGCTAAAATAATATAACAAAATGATTTCAAAACTTGTATTCACATTTTCTAAAAGTTCCTATACATATATATGTGTTAAGTAAAACCTGTGGAAAGATTTAAACCAAAATGATAATTACGATTATCTCAAAATGCTGGCCTTGTTGTTGGTATTCACTGTTTTTCTGTATACTGCAATCCCCTAACATTCCACAATGAAGATGGCTTTCTAAAATGAAAGACGATAGAGAAAACAATGTATGTTAAGATTTTATAAGCAGAACATGGAGTATTCTGCCTTAACATTAGATACCAACTTTTCCCTTCAGATAGGAGAAAAAAAGTTAAAATGAATGAAGAAAAATACTAAAATAGATTTGGAAGCTTGAAAGTAGTACAAAAATTTTACTTAGGTTACTCCAATTTTCTGAGTAAAAATGTAAGTGATATATTTTTGTGTGTGTCTTTTGTGTGTAAGGAATTAAGAACTAACTGGAGCATCATCATTTGTAAACTTACCTATTCTTTATCTGCACACATTATGTTATTCATTCACACAATGTTTTTTTCTACATACTATGATCAGGTTCTGATATATAATAGGCTCTGTAGTATACTGATTCTAAATCTGAATTATTAAGTATTTCTTTTTTTCTCGTTACCTACACAATATTGTCACAAACAAGAGAAAATTTTCTCTAGTATTTTAATTAATATTTGACACCACACCCTAAGAGCAATACCAAATCTATTAGGTGAATGCCTCGTGCTCTGGAAAATATACCTGAAGGGCTATTAACTGAATGTAGATAGGAGTAACTTGTCTACTAATCACAATATTTTGTTATCTAAAATTTGATAGTAAGTATTAAGCAAACTGGTATCATCCTGCAAGTTTCCACTCAATTTTACATTCAGATATAAGGCAAGCCATTGCTGATTCTTGTCAAATGAATCCCTAAGCTTTTGGTGTTATTCTGAATCATCCTGTACAGTAGGAAATAAAGTGTGGTGTGATTTTTAAAACACAGATTACTTTTAAATAAGCTTTGAAAAATAAATGTGTTTTCTGAAAACCATATTGGTTTTGACACTTTTGTTGAAAATGAAATCAATTTAGATGTATGGATTTGTTTCTGTGTTCTTTATTGTGTTCCATTGGTTTATGGATCTGTTTTTATGCCAATATCATGCTATTTTGGATACTATACCTCTAGTATAATTTGAAGTCTGGTTATATGATTTCTCTAGGTTAGTGCTTTTTGTTAAGAATAGCTTTGTATATTCTAGGTCTTTTGTGCTTCCATATAAATTTTAGATTTTTTAATATTTAAGTAAGAAATATTATTAGTATTTTGATGATTGTCTTGAATCTGTAGATTCCTTTATGTAGCATGGACAATTTAACAGTATCAATTCTTCTAAACAATGAACATAAACTTTTTTTGTCCTCTTCAATTTCTTTCATCAATATTTTATCATTTTCATTATAGAGATCTTTCCCTTATTTAAATTGATTCTTAGATATTTAATTTTATTTGTAGCTATTTTAAATGGGATTACCTTCTTAATTCAGTTTTCAGTCTATTCTCTGTTGGCATATAGAAATGCTACTGATTTTTGTATGTTGTTTTTGTATGCTGGAACTTTACTAAATTTGTTCATCAGTTCTAAGTATCTTTTTATGGAATCTTGATATTTCTCAAAATAAAAGAAAACCTATCGTCTGAAAATAATGATAATTTGACTTCTGTTCAATTTGGATCCCCTTTACTTCTTTCTCTTGTCTGATTGCTCTGTCTAGGATTTCAGTACTATGTTGAATAACGGTAGTGGAAGTGGGCATTTGTGTTGTGTTCCAGATAACAGAGTGAAGAAAAGCGTTGAGGATTTCCCCATTCAGTATGATACTAGCTTTGGGTCTGTTATATGTAGCTTTTATTGTATTCTGGTATGCTACTTCTACACCCAGTTTTCTAAGAGTTTGCATTTTGAAAGGATGTTGAATTTTATCAAATAGTTTTTCAGCATCAATGAAGAGGATCATATGGTTTTGTCCTTTGTTCTGTTTATATGATGTATCACATTGATTTGCATGTGTTAAACTATCCTTGCACCTCTGGGATGAATCCGACTTGGTAATGAGTAATATTTTTAATGTGTTGTTGAATTTGTTTTGATAATGTTTTGTTGTAGATTTTTGTATCAGTGTTCATCAGAAATAGTACCTTGTAGTTTTCTTTTCTGATGTGTCTTTGTCTGCTTTTGTACTTATAAAATAAGTTTAAAAGTATTTCCTTTGCTTCTGTTTTTCAAAATACTTGAGTAGTTTTATTCATCAGTGAAGCTGTAAAGTCTTAGCCTTTTGTTTGTTAGGAGACATTTTATTATGTCTTTGATCTCATTACCCATTATTGGTCTGTTTGGGTTTTGTATGTCTTTATGATTCAATCTTGATAGGTTGAATGTTTTAGGAATTTATCCATTTCTAAATATTGTTTCCTATTTATTGGCATATTGCTGCACATCCTAACTTTAAATGGTCCTTTGAATTTCTCTGGTCTTGCTTGTAATGTCTATTTTTTATTTTAGATTATTTTATTTTATTTATGTCTTCTCTTTTTCTTAGTTTGGCTAACAGTTTGTCAATTTTGATTGTCTTCTCAAAAAGCAAACTCTTCATTAGATATTTTTGTATTGTTTTATTTAGGTCCATTATTTTACTTCTGCTCTGATCTGTATTATTTCTTTTCTTCTAGTAATTTTGCGTTTGGTTTCCTCTTGTTTTTCTAGCTATTTAAGGTGCAGCATTAGGTTGTTTATTTGATGCTTTCTTACTTTTTTGATGTAGGCACTTATAGCTGTAAATGTTCTTCTTAGTGCTGTTTTTACTGTGTCCCAAACATTTTGGTATGTTGTGTTTCTATTATCATTTGTTTCAATCAAATTTTCAATTTATTTCTGAATTTTTTCATTGACCAACTGGTCAATCAGCAATATATTGTTTAATATTTGTGTGTTTGTATAGTTTCCCAAATTCCTCTTATTATTGATTTTTTTTCTTTTATTTCACTGTGGTGAAAGAATGTACTTGACATCATTTTGTTTTTTTAAATTTTTTTCGGGACTGCTTTTGTAGCCTAACATATGGGTTAGCCTTGAGAGTAATCCACACGCTGAGGAGAATAATGTATTCTGTAATCTGTTGATTGAAATGTTCTGTAAACATGTTAGGTCATTTGCTTCATAGTGCAGATTAAATCTGATGCTTTCTTGTTAATTTTTGTATTAATGTTCTCTCCAATGCTAAAAGTGAGATCTTGAAGTCTCTAGATATTATTGTATTGGAGTCTATCTCTCTCTTTAGTTGTAGGAATCTTTGCTTTATTTATCCGAGTGCTCCAGTGTTGGGTGCATGTTTAAAATTGTTATTGCCTCTTGCTGAGTTGACTCGTTTATCACTATATAATGACCTTATTTTTGTAGTTTTTGTCTTGTAATCTATTTTGTCTAATATAAGAATAGCTGCTCCTGCTCTTTTCTGGTTTTTATTTTCATGGAATATCTTTTTGCACCCCTTCATTTTCAGTATGTCTTTGGAGATTAAATATGCTTATTATAGGCAACGGATTATTGGGTCTTCTTTTTTGATTGAGCAATTTGGTCCATTTACACTGAATGTTATTATTGATCAATAATGCCTTATTCTGTTATTTAGTTATTTGTTTTCTGGTTGTTTTGTGGTCTTATCTTTCTTCTTTCCTTTCTTCATGTCTTGTCTTTAATGAAGGTAATTTTCTCTGGTGGTATGTTTTAATCTCTTGATTCTTACTGTTTGTGTATTTGTTGCATGTTTTTTATTTGAAAAACCATTACTACAGTGTTATAATATTGTGTGTTTTTCTTTGTGCTTACTATTACCAGTGAGCTTTGCACCTTCAGACAAGTTCTTCTTGCACACTAACATTCTTTTCTTTCTGTTTGAAATAATAACTTTAGCATGTCTTTTAGGACAGGTCTGGCATTGATAAAACCACTCAACTTTTTAAATTTCTCATTTATGATTAAAAATTAATTTTGCCAGATATGATAATCTGTGTTAAAAGGTTTTTTGTTGTTGTTGTTCAGCAATTCAAGTATGTGTTGCCACTCTCTCCTGGCCTGTAAGGTTTACACTGCAAATTCTGCTGATGGACATACTGGAGCTCCATTGTATGTTATTAGTTTCTTTTATCTTGCTGCTTTTACGATCCTTGCTTTCTCTTTTGGAGTGTGATTATTAAATGTCTAGATGTAGTCATCTTTGAGTTAAATCTCCTCGATATCCTATAATTTTTTTGTACTTGAATATTGACATCTTTCTCTAAGTTTTGGAATTTCTCTAGAATTATCTCTTTCAGTAAGTTTTCTGCTCCATCTCTAACTCTACATCCTGTTTAAGGCCAGTAACTGTTAGATTTGTCCTTTTGAGGCTATTTTCTAGATCTTGTATTCATGGTTTGTTGTTTCTATTCTTTTTTCTTTTGTCTGCACTGGTTGTGTATTTTCAAGTAGCCTACCTCAAGCTCACTAATTCTTCTACTTGACCAGTGTTGCTGTTCTGTGACTCTGATGCATTCTTCAGTATGTCAGTTGCATTTTTAAGCTCCAGTATTCTGCATTATTCTTTTTTATTAATTCAATCTCTTTGTTAATATTCTCTGATAGTATTTGGAATTACTTCTCTTTGTTATTTTTAATTTCACTAAGTTTGCTGAAGACAACTATTTAGAATTTTCTGTTTGAAAGGTCACATATATTTGTCTCTCCAGACATTGGTCCTTGGAGCCACATTTAGTTCGTTTGGTGAAGTTATGTTTTCCTGAATGGTCTTGATGCTTGTGGATGTTCGTTGGTGTCTGACATTTAAAGTGTTAGATACTTATTGTACTATCTGGGTTTGTTTGTACCCAACCTTCCTGGAAGTTATGTTTTCCTGAATGGTCTTGATGCTTGTGGATGTTCATTAGTGTCTGAAATTTAAAGTGTTAGATACTTATTGTACTATCTGGGTTTGTTTGTACCCATCCTTACTGGAAATCAGTTACTGGGTGTTGTAATTTAAATTTAAGATTGTCTTTACTGCATCCATAAATTACATTAGGAGACACTGCAAATCCGGTAATGCTGTGACTTTCAATTTCATTGAGAAACCATGTCTGTGGTCTTTAATAAGATCCTAAAGCATTCTCTGGATTACTAGGCTGAGACTCTTGTTCTCTTCCCTTACTTCCTATCAAACTTCCTTCCTTACTTCTCTGTGTGCTGAGCTGCTTGGAGTTGGGGCAGTGATCAAACAAACTCCCCTGTAGCCACCAACAATGAAATTGTGCTGGATCAAACTTGAAGCCATCACAGCACTGGGTCTTGCCCAAGGCCTGTGGTAACCACTGCCTGGCTATTGCCTATGATAGCTGAAGGCTCTACGGCTCTACGACCAGCAGATGGGAAAGGCAGTCAGGCTTTTATCCTTTTCTTCAAGTCAGCAGGTTCCCTCTGACTCCAGACGTGTTCAGAAATGCCATCCAGGAGCCATGGCCTGGAGATAGAAGCCTTCAGAATCCACTTGGTGCTCTATTCCATTGTGGCTGAAGTGGACTCCAAAAAACAAGACAAAATTCTTCTCACTCTTCCCACCCATTTTTATAAGCACACGAGTCTCTCTCCATGACCCAGATTCTTCAGGTGACAAATCTTCTGGTTAGGTGACATACAAAACTGTTTATTTAATGTCTTCCTTTTTTACTAAGCTGGACACTATAGAGAATGGCGACATGATAAGGATAAAAAATTAAATAATGTGACTGCTTTCACTTAAACATCGTAACTATTAATATCAAGTGGACCTGACAATCCTACTGCACTTATCTAATCAATTTTTTCTCCCTTTCCTGGATATGTCTCATCTGAAATATCTGTTACTTCCTCCCACTTTCCTCATTTTCTGCTGGTGAAATTAATTATTATTTTACGAGGAAATCCAAGCAATCAGAAGACAGTCACACAATAATCCTATCCTTAAGTCAATGAAACTACATTTTTTCTGTCTCTATTATAATTTTATCCTATTATTTTGTGTAAACTATCCCTCTGTCTTGATAAAGACAATTATTTTATTGTGCAGTAGATTCCACCCCTCTCACTTACTCACTTAACCAAAGGCTTTCTCTAAGATTTTTTTCCCTCTGTTATCAATTGCTCCCACTATACTGCATCACTGCCAGCTGCCTACAAACATGTCAAAATCCTTCCTATCTTAGTAAATTCTTCTCTGGATTCTGTACTCTACTCTAGCTGCTACCACCACTTGTCTCTCCTCCCCTTTAAGGATACCATCCTTGAACAGATTATCTATACATGTACCCTTACTTCTTTTCCCGTTCTGTCCTATAAATATGTAGGAGATAATAAACACAGCATCCAGAATATACAGAGATTTTATATATATATATATATATATATATATATATATATATATATGTATGATTTATAATATATAAGTAAAGTGAATAAAATATAGACATAATTTAACAAATATTTATAGAGCAAAACTACTGTTACTACAAGACAGTTAAAAAATTAGAACTTTGCCAGTACTCCAAAACCACTCCTCTGTTTCCCAGTATCTGCTTATTTCTGCTCAAGACATCACATTCCTAGAGATTAATCACCAATATGAGTTTTATAACAATAATTTACTTGCTGTAGTTTGCAGTTTTATGTCACATCTCTGTGTTCCTAAATAAAATGGTTTGCCTTTACTTGTTTTTAAAATATGTATAAATAAATATTCACTGTATTCCTTTTCTTCTTTTACTTAACATTGTCTTTGTGTTTAATAAAACTCATCCATGACAATGTTGTAGCTTGTTCATGCTCATTGCTGAATAGTATTTAATTGCATAAACACACAAAATTAATTTATCCTTTTATTATTGGTGGACCTAAGGATGTTTATACATCTGAGTTATCTATGTAACAAACCTGCACTTTCTGCACATGTATCCCAGAACTTAAAGTAAAATTTTAAAAACAGAAGATAAAAAGAATATATATAACATTTTCTTTATCCAGTCATTGATTGATGAGCATTTGGGATGGTTTCATAGTTTTGCAATTGCATATTGTACTGTTATAAACATGTGTGTGCAAGTATCTTTTATGTATAATGACTTCTTTTCCTCTGGGTAGATACCTAGTAGTGAGATTTCTGAATGAAACAGTAGATCTACTTTTAGTTTTTTCAGGAATCGTCACACTGTTTTCCATAATACTTGTATGCATTTACATTCCCACCAACAGTGTAAAAGTCACTTTCACTGCATCCACACCAACATCTATTACTTTTGATTTTTTTAAATTATGGCCATTCTTGCTGGGGTGAAGTGGTATCTCATTGTGGTTTTGATTTGAATTTCCCTGATAATTGGGAAGTTGAGCATTTTTTTCATATACTTGTTGGCTATTTGTATATGTTCTTTTGAGAATTCTCTATTCATGTCCTTAGTCCATTTTTTGATTGGATTGTTTGTTTGTTTGTTGTTATTGTTGCATTTGCTTTTGGACTCTTGGTCATGAAATCTTTGCTTAAGCCAATGTCTAGATGGGTTGTTTTTTTTCTTTTATGTTATCTTCTAGGGTCTTTATGGTTTCAGGTCTTAGATTTAAGTCTCTGATCCATCTAGAGTTGATTTATGTATAGGGTGAGAGATGAGGATCCAGTTTTATTTCTCTACATGTAGCTGGGCAATTATCACAGCACCATTTGTTGAATAAAGTGTCCTTTTTCCACTTTATTTTTTTGTTTGCTTTGTTGAAAATCAAACAAAAATAAGTATTTGGCCTTATTCCTGGCTTTTTTCCCCCGATTATTTCCTCAAATATGTTTTCCAAACATTGAGATTTCTCTTCTTCCTTGGAAACAACAATTATTCTGGGGTTTGAATGTATAACATAGTTTCAAGCTCCTTGGAGGCTTTGTTCATTTTTACAAAATTATTTTGTCCTTGTCTTTGATGGATTGGGTTAATTCAAAAGACTTGTCTTCAAGCTCCTAAGTTCTTTCTTTGCTCGTTCAATTCTACTGCTGAGGCTTTGCAATGCATTTTTTATTTCTCTAAGTGTGTCCTTGATTTCCAAAAGTTGTGATTGTTTTTTTATTTATCCTCTCTGCTTCACTGAAGAATTTTTCTTTTATATCTTGTATCATGTTTTTTATTTATTTAAGTTGGACTTCACCTTTCTCTGGTGCCTTCTTGATTAGCTTAGTAATTGACATCTGAATTCTTTTTCTGGCATTTCAGCAATTTCATCTTGGCATTGATCCATTGCAGGTGAGCTTGTATAATATTTTGGGGGTGTTAAAAAATGTCATTTTGTCAAATTTCCAGAATTGTTTCCTTGGTTTCTTCTTACTTGGGTACACTATGTCAGAGGGAAGATCTGGGATTCAAGGGTAGCTGTTCAGATTATTTATAAAATAAAGCTCCCTTTATGTGGTGTTCTTCCCCTTCCCCTAGGAATGGAGCTTCCTGAGAGCCAAACTGCAGCGATTGTTTTTTCTCTTCTGAATCTAGCCACCCAGTGGAGCTACTGGGCTCTGGGCTGGTACTGGGGAGTGTCTGCAAAGAGTCCTGTTATGTAAAGCATCTTCAGGTTTTTCAGCCATGAATACCAGCACATGCTATGGTGGAAGTAGCAGTGGAGTGTGATGGAGTCTGTGAGAGTCTTTGGGTGTGTTTTTGTTGGTTTTGTATTGGTTGGCCTCCAGCCAGGAGCTTGTGCTTTCAAGAGTGCATCAGCTGAGGCCTTATAGGCAGGATGCAAACTTTTCCTAGGGACACATTAAGTATTCAGGCTTTTCAGGTGGTGGGCAGGGCCACAGAGTTCCCAAAAGATTATGACCTTTGTCTTTGGCTACCAAGACAGGTAGAGAAAAACCACCAGGTTGGGGAAGGATAGGTGTGTCTGAGCTCAGCCTCTCCTCTGGCCGGGCTTGCTGTGGCTGCTGTGGGGGTTGGGGGTGTGGTTCTCAGTCCATGGAGTTATATTCCCAAAGGGATTATGGCTGCCACTGCTGAGTCATACAGGTTGCCAGGGAAGTAGGGGAAAGCTGGCAGTCCCAGGCCTCACCCTGCTCCCATGAAGCCTACAAGTCCTAAAGGCCAGTCTCACTCCCACCATGCCCCCCGCCCAACCCCAAATAGCACTGAGTGTATTTCCAGGCAGCTGGTGACCAGGGCTGTGAACTTGCCCCAAGCCAAGAGCCTTCCCATTGAGAAAGCAAGCTGGC
>NW_016108073.1:0-2580 GCF_001604975.1 Cebus imitator | reverse complement strand
GAGTTTCGCTCTTGTTACCCAGGCTGGAGTGCAATGGCAAGATCTCGGCTCACCGCAACCTCCGCCTCCTGGGTTCAGGCAATTCTCCTGCCTCAGCCTCCTGAGTAGGAATTTTTTTTAATCACACAAACTTACCATGTCAATTGGATTCTAAAATAGTATTGAAATAAGAGTCTTACTTTAAAATATTTTTTAAAAATCTTTCAATTAATTTAAGACTCAATATAAGTGCCTTCTTCTTTTCCTCCTTTTTGTCCTACTCCTCCTTCTCACAAGAATAACTTGTTTTGTAACTGACTGGCCTTGAATTCGGTAAACTGTTGCATACATATTTTAAGTGCATTTCCATGTCTCCATAGTTAAATGAATGTATAACAGCCCTATAATATAGTCATTCAAATACAGTATATTAAAATTAAAAGACTGTTATAAACTATCAACTACAGCCTTGTATTTATATAACACATTTACAACATCACTACGTTTACCTCCTTGAAAATCTATGTTTCCTCTCTTTATAAAATTTTAGTGTGTCATTTGTTAACACCTCTTGCTTATAGTGTAACCTCTTCCTGGATGCAGTGTTAATTGGATTTTTTTGGATTAACTTTTCATTTAGCTTAATTGGTTCTGCTTTAATTTGAAGTGACACAGTTTGGATTCTGCTATTTAAAAGTGTTTTCAAAGGTTTAAATGGCAGACATAAAAAAATATCCAAACTTGGCATTCAATGACTTGGTATTATATTTAAAATCTTGGCTGTGTATAGTGAGGTTAAAAAGTCACTTCATAAATCCCAAAATGCGAGAGTATAATGTGAAATAACAGAGTTAAAAAAATAATTTTGTCTCCCTCTCTCTCCCTTTTGCTCTATTAACAAAACCATAACATAGAAATAAAGTATGGAAAAAGTTCATTTATTTCTTATTTCCTCTACTTTATATGTTTCATGTGCCATTTCAAAATCTATGGTATCAGATTAGCCTGCATGTAAATATATATCTTGCTAGCCTGCATAAAGATATGAATTAATATTGTGCAGTGTTTTAACAATTTTGAAACATCAATCATCTTTCTCAAATCCCATTTCTTTATCCTTTCCTCAGTGACAATTGAGACTGCACTATTACTTTCCTTTCTCAACTCCCATTTCTGCTCCTTCACCTTTGGAGTACACAGTAGTGAATTTGGATGGCGTCAAGAGTCCAGTTTCTAAACTGGTGAGGTATCTGTTCAAAAAGACATTTTATATTTTCAGGGAGTCATTGGAGAACAGTGATGAGAGAGTAAAATTGCATGACAATTTTAAACAGGGTTACTTTAGCCAGTATGTGAAATGCAGGCTGAAGAAAATAAGGTAGAAAAATGGAAAACTGTACAGAAGCTATTGGAAAAATTTAGGTGACCAATAGTAGCTATGTGGCCCAGGACAGAGCTTCTCAACCTTGGAATTATTAACATTTGGGGTAGGTAATTCTGTGTTTTATATTACTTGAGGTGATGCAGTGCTCTGTGCATTGTAGGATATTTAGCGGAACCTCTGGCTCCTATCCACCAGAGGCCAGTAGCAACCCTGCCCCTAGTTGAGGCAACCAAAAATGTCTCCCAACATTGCCACATGTCCTGTGGGGGAAAAAAATCACCTTCAGTAGTCAGAACTGCTGGCCCAGGACAATAGCAGCATAGGCAATAATAACTGATTGTATTATACATTATTTTAAAGGTACAGGCAACATGATTTCCTGACAGATTTTATGTGAAGCAAAAGAAAAGAGATAAAATGTATAAGAATTTTTTTTCTTAATAACTGAGAGAACAGAGATTGTCAGGAACTGAAATGAAGAAGCCTGCAAAGAGCAGGTTTGGGAGAACAACAAGAGTGGAGTTGTAGTTATGGTAATTTTGAAATGCCTATTAGACATCAAGTGAAAATAGTGCTCCTTTCTTTCCTTTATGTTAACTACATATCTCTCTTCACCGGGAAGCTTGTTTATTTTGTGTGACATGTTTCCAAGACGATATACCACAGTCTATGTGATCCGAGCAAAATGAAGTAAAGGAAAAACCAGTAACAGAAAAATAGGCTCCCAGAGCATATAAATCTCAATATAAAAAAATATATGCCATTAGATAACTCTACAGTTTATGAGAAAATTTTAATGTAAATTAGTCAAAATAGCTAACTGACCAAGTATTGCATGTTCAAATTTGGAATATTCAGCTAAAACAGCACAGGGAATTTGGAGCTTTGAATACATGTATAAGAAAAATGAAAACGATTAACAATAAATGAACTATGTATTCAATTCAAGAAGTTAGGAAAAGAGCAACAGAGTAAACTCAAAAAAATAAGAAATAATAATAGAGGACAATGATATATTCAGAATGATTTACAAAACTAAAAACTGATTATTTTAAAACAATGGTAAAAAGATCGGTAGGAAGATTAAGAAAAACAAAAGAGATGGCCGTTTAGGAACAGCTCAGGATTGCAGCTCCCAGTGAAAGCGCAGAGGGTGAGTGGACGCCGTGTTTTTATTGCCCACAGACTAGGAAATTCCCGGGCAGAGGTGCTCCACG
>NW_016108072.1:499618-500723 GCF_001604975.1 Cebus imitator | reverse complement strand
ATTAGTAGGTTACTTCTCATGCATCAGTGTTATAAATTCAACATATAGACTGACAACCTAAATTAATGGTGGAACACAGTTCTTTTCCTTTTTTTTTTGTATCTGTTTAATGAAAATAAGAAGGTACAACCCAAGTTTTGTACTCTGACTAGAGGGATTCCACTTCAAGGTCTGAAAGTAGGACTTTTACCTTAAAAACAACCACGACAAACAAAAACTGTCACACAGGATGGCTAAGAAGATTGCTTAAACAGTTTTGTGTGGATCTTGTTGGTGCTGAACTATGGCATGAGCCTTATAGATTGTAAAATAGAGATAGTCGGAGCTAATGTACAGAATTAAATTTTTAAACTTTATTTGTTGTTAAATTCTGTGAAGTTTCAGTTATCTAAAATAAACATACACAAATATGAAAAGAAAATAAAATTCTATGTTTTTGATGAATGCTAACCTTCTGATGTTGCCTTCTAAGCAAATTGAAAGCTGCCTTCTACTGAATGAGGAAGAGAACAAATACTTGGCTGAATGAAGTACTGCAAAGGACTTGCATGCACTTTGAAGAAAGACTTAAGTCACTGTCGTATGATTTCCATTCTTTTTAGTTTTTTCTTAAATAGATGACAAAATACCTACACAGAGTGATATTTCAGTTACTATAGTAAATGTATTTTCCAGTCTGACATTCAGCTTAAATTTGCCTGTATGTGATTTACTCCATAGGTACTTGATGAACGCATTATTGTCAGATTGGGTACAGATGCTAAACACTATCTGAAGGTCATCCCTAGTCATTTCTATTTCTTAGGGTAAAAGTGAAGTGATTTGAACTATCAAAACCCCTTTGAAATAATTTATCAACGTATCAGATAAACGCAGTTTCAGAATGATTAAGAAAAACTGTTTGACCAAATAATGTGGCTGATTAACAGTGGTAGGATTTCTAGCCCGGGGGTTTAAACTGGACTTAAAGTTCTGTTCTGTGTTTTATTCCTGAACTTGCCGCTTTTGTATTCTTTGAGTTCAGTTTAACGACAGTTACTCTAAGTCCATTTTCAGAGGTACGATTTCTAGCCTGAGGGCTGAAAATGGACTTAGAGTAACTGTC
>NW_016108072.1:495355-497453 GCF_001604975.1 Cebus imitator | reverse complement strand
AAGACCCACTCTCCTTTAACTTTTAACAAATAAACTATAAATTAGAAGCACAAATCATCATGAGTGGCTCTAACATTCAAATAAAGTAAACATGTAGAAGACTAATCCTATAACTTTGTTCCTTTGTAAATTTCTTGGCCAGCTCTTAGCTGATGGTGATGTTTACCTCCTCCTTCGCAGCAGCCCGGTAAAAGCATGGCACAGAGGGACTGCTACCCAAGGGTCAGTGTTGCTGGCCATCCCGCAGCTCACACAGCCGTAAGCAATCTGCTGTGCAGTGGGGTGTGGTGTACTCTCCCTCCTGCAGTCTCCAGGCTGTCGCTGTCATCATCCAGGCTCATCTCATAAAATTCTTTGGAGGGAGAGAGGTGGGAATCTCAGTACAGCGTCAGCCTCCCCTGCTCCTCCCTGCCCACCCCACCTGAGGGCTCTACTCACCATCCTTGTCAGCAGCACCAGGTTCCTGGGGGGCTGGGGCCCCTGGAGTGGAATCATTAGCAGGGTGCTGGACCTCGTGGCCGATCATAAGCTGCATCACTGGGCCCTGCAGCTCCAGCAGCTTCACCTGGAGATAGGGGTGCTCAGCTACCACGCGGGTGCCGGCACCCACGCTCACACCCACCCCCATCCCCCTCACCCCCGCAGAGATGTTGTACACCTTACCTTCATCCCCTCCTCAGCCTCGGACAGCATGCTAACATTGTTCTTCTTCTGGTGCTGGGTCTTGGCCACTGCTGTCTGATGGTCATTTGGTTTGATGGACTTTCCTGCAGGAGGACAGGCTCAGACACTGGGGTCCCTCCCACCACCCTGCAGCTCCCCTGCCCTGCCCTGGCCTCCTGCTCACTTATCATGTCTCTCTCTCCAGAGAGCTGGATGAGTCCGAGTTCTAGTTTTTCCACCCGCTCCTTCAGGTCGGCATTTTCCTTCAAGAGGGCCATGAAGTCATTCTGGAGCCGAAATAATGGGGTCACATCTCGGCAGCGACCTACCCCAACCCACCCTTCATGGCCCCTGCCAGGACTCACTCACCTGCAGCTTGTCAATGGCGCCCTGCAGGGCCCACTGGGTCTCCCCACACCCACGGTCGCTCTTAGTCCCTGTGGCTGCGGTCGCTGCCTCTGGCTCCCTCAGGGCCGAGGCCACCGGGTGAGCCTGGTGCTGGCTGCACACCTGTTGTTTCTGGAGCTGCTCACAGAGCCGTGCCTGCTCCTCCTGGGCACCGGCTCCAGCAGCGTTCAGAAATGGCACCTGAAGGCAAGAGGGGAGCATTCTTGTAGGGGCATACACAGGACAGATGGAGCAGGGAGGTGGCGCGCAGCCCCTACCCTTGGGGTCTCGGAGAGTGCACCTGTTAGTCACGATGGTGTCTGAACACTGGCTCCCGGAAGGGGTGAGGGTCCAGATGAATCAGAAGGCGGAGAAACCAAGAGCATAAGGGGGTCTGGGAGGGGCCACAGAGGAAGGTGGCCTGCCCAGGCGCCTGGCCCCTGGCTCCAGCCTAAGAGACTGCCTCCCTTGCCTAGAACCCCATGCATCCTTCCCCAGCCTCAAATCTCACGTCCTTCCTTCCACTATTTAAACTGTAGGCCACAGACTGGGGAAAAGCACAGGGAGCCGACCACCCTCTGCCAAGTGTGCTACACGCCTAATGCTTTCCACGTATCATCTCATTTAATCCTCAGCACCCACGCGAGGAAAACGCTAACTTCCTTTGGAAGTTAAAGAAACAGAGACTGAGGGATGCAAGTAGTTGAATGGTGACTAGTGGAATCAAGGCCGGAATCCAGTTTGGATCTAAGAAGACTTTCGTTTTGTTTTGCTTTGATCTGATTTGCTCTGCTCTGTTTTGAGACAGAGTGTCACTCTGTGGCCCAGGCTGGAGAGTCGTGGTGCAAACTCAGCTCACCGCAACCTCCAGCTCCCGGGCTCAAGTGATGCTCATGCCTCAGCCCCCTGAGTGGCTGGGATTACTGGTGTGCCACCACCACGCCCAGCTTTGTTGTGGTGGTGGTTGCAATTTTAGTAGAGATGAGGTTTCCCCATGTGGGCCAGGCTGATCTCAAACTCCTGATCTTTAGTGATTCTCCTGCCTCAG
>NW_016108072.1:491885-493210 GCF_001604975.1 Cebus imitator | reverse complement strand
TCACCAGGTAGTGTGGTAACAATCCCATTTAACCTCACAGCCACCATGTGAAGCAGTTGCTACCATTACCTCTATTGGGTAGATGGAAAACATGGAGTATTAGAGGTTAAGTGGTTGCCTAAGGTCACTTAGACAGAGCTGGGATTTGAACACCCAGGTCCATCTGATCCTCTAAGTCCATTTTTTTTCCTGCTGGGGGTGGGGGCACAGACAGGAAGGGAGAAATTAATCTTCTGCTCACTTTTTGAAAGGCTGATACATTCGCATAGTCCAAAACTCAGAAAGTACAGAAGGGAAGTATCTCCCAGCCACCTGTGCTCTCTCCTGAGTGTTTTACAAATCCTTGCAGACATGTTTTATGTGTATTATCATAGTACACACACACACACACACACACAGACACACACACACACGTTTCCTCTATACACAAATGGTAACATACTAAAGCTAGTCTTCTGTACTGTCACAGTACAAGTACCCAGTCTCCCACCTAGGACTTGGCCAAGGCCACAGCCAGGTAAGGGCAGGGCGGGCATTTGGCCTCTGAGCTCTGCATCCAGTGCTGGCTCTCCATAGTGTCCTTCAACTCACCCACAGCAGCCCCAAGGGGAAACTGGAGCCCAGGATTGGCAGCGTGGAATCAGGGGACTCCACTGGACTCTTACCAATAAGTCGATGGTGTTACTCAGTTCACTGGTTGTGACGGAGCTCGAGTCCAGGGCTATTTGTAGTTGGTGTGCACTCTGAGGCACATGCAGAGAGGACGAATTGGGGGATGATCGGGGGAGAGGTAGAGAGAACAGTCATTAGGGTTGGGGTGTGTGGGGGCTGTCTCGGCTGGCAGAGGGGCACCCAGCCGCCACTGTGGGAGGAGGGTGGAGGGCTGGCCTGCAGGGTCACTGTACCTCATCTCAGGGCCTCTTACCTCTGGATCTTTCCTGGTGGCACATGGCGCAGGGCCCTCCTTGGGACCACCTGCTGCTGACTACAAGAGATGAGAGTGCACATGGAGATGTTCTGTCCCCTCAGTGTCCAAGCCTCTGACTTCCTTTCCTCCCCATCAGCTGGCAGCACTTCCTGTTCTGCCTCTCGGACCCTTTGTTCCATAACTCCTCTGTGCCAGCTCCTCTTACGGTGCTTATCTCCCACCATCCCACCCTGGGGCCCTTTCAGTGACTCTTAAAGGGACAGCCTGACAGCAAAAGGCTGTTCTCATTGGGCTGGCTTCCCCTTGAGACTGTGGATAAGGAAAACCAAACAGCAAGGACCCTGTCCTGGGTGTCCTGGGAGTTTACAGCAGGCCATGTACTAGGGATTAACAAAAA
>NW_016108072.1:488018-489866 GCF_001604975.1 Cebus imitator | reverse complement strand
GAATTTCTTCTGACATCGCCATGGTGGGTGGGGGAGGGAGGAGCGGTTGGGGAGGGAGGTGGGGTTGGGGAGGGAGGTGGGGTTGGGGCCACATCAGCACAATTCAAGGGAGCACTGGTAAGCAGCTCCACTCTCCTACCAGGCGGCTGTGTTGACTGAGCCAGAGGACGCGGTAACCAGGGCCACACTAGAATGTAGAATAGGGGCGTGGCCTTCGTGCTCCAATCCCATTGGTCAATGAAAAAGATGAAACGGAAAGGAGGCGTGGCCAGGCAGCAGCAGCTCTGGAGGGACCTGTGGCACCCCAAGGTAAGCTGCCCCTGCAACTCCTGTCCCCGCCCACTCTCAGTGGGGAGGGGCCACCCACTCTGCGACAGAGGGGGCGCCGGCTTTTGCTTTTCAACCTTGAAATGTACCAAAGCAAGCCCCCCTATGTTTGAAGAGGTGACCTTATGGGGAGACGACAGTGTGGGAAACAATCCTGCCTAGGCCTAGGCCTCATGGAGCCCAGGGTTCCCTAGGGTCAGGAGGGCACTGGAGCTCACCCTGACACCCATTGGAAACCTGAAATCCACACCTGCAGGAGATCAGGAAAGGGGTTCAGCCTCCAATGCACCTGCAGCCAGGTGACACAGGCACAGGTGGGCGCCAAGCAGATCTCCTGCCTGACCTTCCTCTCCTGCCTCCCCCAAGCAGAGGAGAATTGACAGCTGCCCATCAGCCCATTGCCTAGATTGAAGCCACTGAATCTGGATCCCAACAGGCCCAAGGCAGTCCTGTCTCTGGTGAGGACCTGGCAGACAGATGTGATGTTTCCAAGTGGCTCTATAAACCTTATTGTGGATAATCAAGGAAATGGGCAAGACCATCATGCTCAACCAAGAACCTGGCAGGCGCGAGGGAAACCAGGGGCAGACAGAAGTCAGTTTGGTTCCAGGCCTGGCCCTGGAAGGGTGGTGGACTGGGGGCAGCCACAATGAAGGGGAACAGATGGCCATGGGCTGTGTGGCCAAGGCTGTCAGCTCCTGCAGCACCTGCGGAACATCCGCCCAGGCCTGGCTCTGCAGTCGCGCTTGTGCCTAGGGCCACAGGTGCCTGGACATCGGCCTAAAGGAAGGATGGTGGCAGGAAAGGCACTTGTGGCCACGTGTGGGCACCTAAGCATGGGACAGAGGGGCAGCGTGCCCCAAAGAGGTCATACAGGCCAAGAACTCAAGCAGATGTACCCCCTGGTCCTGGGTCACATCAATTAAGTCAGAGCCTGTCCTGACCCTGAAGTTGCAGCTCAGTCTAGTTGAGACTCATAAAGAGATGTCAGTGCAGGGCAGGGGGCCCGGCCCAGCCTGCAACATCCAGCAAAGCTGTGTGCTGGACAAGAACCTCTGAAGATGAATCCAGGTCAAGGACAGCTGTGCCTGGCAGGGAGTGGGGGAAATGCCCAGGGGCAGGAGACCTCAGGACCTTTAACTAAGTAGGATGCCAGGTCAGCATGTGCAGAAGAGAAGGTGACATGGCAGCGGGTGTCTGAGGCCAGGCTATAAACCTAGAGACCACCTTGTCTAGCCTAAACCATGCTGCTGCTCAGTCACCATCCTTCAAATGCCAGAGGCAGGGCTGGGAGGGCTCCCAGACCCCTCTTCCCTCCTGCCCTAAGCTGGTTCTCATCCCCCACCACAAGGAAAGTGAAGCCTTCTATGGGTCACAGATTGCCAGGTTCTCTGTCACCTGGTGGAAGGGGCGGGGGAAGCTGCAGCTGGGTGAGGAAGAACCCAGGTACCAGAGCTAGAAGGGCTTTGGGAAAGCCTTGAACAGGACCAGGACCTGAGCTCTGCCTGGCTATGGTGACTC
>NW_016108072.1:472478-487228 GCF_001604975.1 Cebus imitator | reverse complement strand
GGAAGTGGAGAGGGGACAAGGGACCGGTGATGTCAGGTCTGGGGCTGCCAATGTGGTACCTGCCCTGGTCGTGGGCAGACCACGCTGCTCCACCCTGCTTCATGTGGCCTCTAATTCTAAGGCATCCAAGTTCCAGGCCAGGACTGGAGCCACACTCCCTTTGGGGACAAGGGACACAGTCCACACAGACTTCACCTGTGCTTTGGGCAAAGGCAGCTTCACAAATGAAAAGGAGGGACGCTGCTGGAAAGTAGGAACAGGCCTGGACTATTCAGACCTTCCTCTGTGACAGGAGGGTCCCAGCCTCCTGTCAGACTACTGAGAAGAAAGCTCACTCAGCCAGGGAGTGGGGGGCGTGTCCTGCAGGGTCCCTGTAGTCTGTAGCCCCTCCCACCCAAGTGAGCTCCAGAAAAAAGATGCAGAAACAGCAGGTGCTCCTCCCAGCTGCCCACTGCTTCTTGGTGTGGCCTCAGCGACCCTGGAGGAGTCAACATGGGGCTGTCAGCAGCTGGGGGCGGGGGAAAGCTGGGTCCCCAGGGTGGATGCCCAGCAGGGACATGCAGGTGTGGGAGTGCTGAGTCCTCAGGGCTGACCCCTTTCTGCCCAGGGGACCTTGGTGACATGCCTGCTGCTGAGCTTAGCCCGAGGGGTCAGGACCTGGTGGCAAGTAGCCTCTCTGCTTGTGAAGACAGTCCTGGGGTCGTTACCCCTCTGCCCAGGCTCAGGCATCCAGGCTGCGGAAGGCCAGCATTCAGAAAGAATGGCACTGTGGGTGTGGGTTCCCCGGCAATCAGGGGCCTTGGTTAACGGAGCCCCCTATGAGGTGATGAGGAGGAAGAGAGACTGAACTGTGCCTTCCCCCGGCTGGGATCTGTGGTACCAGGCTTCAGAGAGGGCCCTGCGGGGAGACCAGCATGAGAGGAACCTCTGCAGATGCCTTTGGGCACCTCCTCTGCAGGGCTGGGCCAGCTGGAGGTTTAGGGCCCACATGACACCGCCGGGCTGGGCGGCACAAGGAATGAGGCTTCCTGCTGGGGTTGCAAGGAAAGCCAGTCAGGTGTGCAGAGTGGCACCGCTGAGCTGGCAGAGATCTCCCCGCCAGTTCCAGGAATGCTGGAAAACCAGGCTGCCAGGAGATTGGGGCCGTACATGCCCGGGAGACCAGGGGAGAGATCTCAGCTAACTCCAGATGGGATAGCATCCATTCACAGGTCTAGAAGAAAGCTCCAAGCTGGCAACACCCAGAAGGGGCTGGGCTTCCAAGGACTGTGGCCAGGGATGTCCACTGGCCTCTGGGGAAGCACTGGGCAGATCGGGTGGGGGCCAGTCCTTTGGTACCTAGGGACCCTTGCAGACTGCTGGGCTTAGAGGTGCCAGGGTGGCAGCAGGCAGGGCTGGGGAAGACCTGGCCTCTGGAAGCCAGGGTCCTGGTACGTCCACNGCTCACCCTGACACCCATTGGAAACCTGAAATCCACACCTGCAGGAGATCAGGAAAGGGGTTCAGCCTCCAATGCACCTGCAGCCAGGTGAGACACTCACAGGTGGGCGCCAAGCAGATCTCCTGCCTGACCCTCCTCTCCTGCCTCCCCTAAGCAGAGGAGAACTGACAGCTGCCCATCAGCCCATTGCCTAGATTGAAGCCACTGAATCTGGATCTCAACAGGCCCAAGACAATCCTGTCTCTGGTGAGGACCTGGCAGACAGATGTGATGTTCCCAAGTGGCTCTATAAACCTTATTGTGGTCAATCAAGGAAATGGGCAAGACCATCATGCTCAGCCAAGAACCTGGCAGGCACGAGGGAAACCAGGGGCAGACAGAAGTCAGTTTGGTTCCAGGCCTGGCCCTGGAAGGGTGGTGGACTGGGGGCAGCCACAGTGAAGGGGAACAGATGGCCATGGGCTGTGTGGCCAAGGCTGTCAGCTCCTGCAGCACCTGCAGAATATCCGCCCAAGCCTGGCTCTGCACTCACACTTGTGCCTGGAGCCACAGGTGCCTGGACAGCGGCCTAAAGGAGGGATGGTGGAAGGAAAAGCACTTGTGGCCACATGTGGGCACCTAAGCATGGGACAGAGGGGCATCATGCCCCAAAGAGACCATACAGGCCAAGAACTCAAGCAGATGTACCCCCTGGTCCTGGGTCACATCAATTAAGTCAGAGCCTGTCCTGACCCTGAAGCTGCAGCTCAGTCTAGTTGAGACTCATAAAGAGATGTCAGTGCAGGGCAGGGAGCCCGGCCCAGCCTGCGACATCCAGCAAAGCTGTGTGCTGGACAAGAATCTCTGAAGATGAGTCCAGGTCAAGGACAGCTGTGCCTGGGCAGGGAGTGGGGGAAATGCCCAGGGGCAGGAGGCCTCAGGACATTTAACTAGGTGGGATGCCAGGTCAGCACTTGCAGAAGAGAAGGAGACATGGCAGCAGCTGTCTGAGGCCAGGCTATAAACCTAGGGGCCACCTTGTTTAGCCTAAACCATGCTGCTGCCCAGTCACCATCCTTCAAATGCCAGAGGCAGGGCTGGGAGGGTCCCCAGACCCCTCTTCCCTCCCGCCCTAAGCTGGTTCTCATCCCTCACCACAAGGAAAGTGAAGACTTCTATGGGTCACAGACTGCCAGGTTCTGTGTCACCTGGTGGAAGGGGCGGGGGAAGCTGCAGCTGGGTGAGGAAGAACCCAGGTACCAGAGCTAGAAGGGCTTTGGGAAAGCCTTGAACAGGGCCAGGACCTGAGCTCTGCCTGGCTATGGTGACTCTGAGCCAGGCAACCCTATGATAGTCTCAGTCTGTCACTCTGTCTCACGGGGGATGTCAGCATTATTACCTTTGGAATCAAAGTAGGTAATCCAGGGAAACCAGAGTTCGCAGTGTGAAGCCCGGACAGCCGAGGCCCTTGCCCTTCAGGTTACAGGCATCTGGGTCCTTGTCTAGATCCTCATATGCCATCCAGAGACCCAATCCTAGGGACAATTCCTCCCAGCTGGTAGCAGTGAGTCAATCCTCGTACTCACCCCACTAAAAGCTCTGAAATGAGGAGGCCTGCGGGTGAGGGTTAGACTCTGCAGGAAAAGGTTCTCAGTGGCAAGGAAGGTTTGAGCTGTGCCTTAGGGTAGCCAAAGGGGTAGGTGACAGGCCCCCTCACAAAGCACGCCAGGGAACACAGGAACGCTACATGTATAGTGGTGGGAATGTTTTGGAAGACAGCAGACAGCCTCCCCCTCACCGATGGGGCTGATTGAGGTCAGGTACACGCCAGATGCTGGATTCCACATACGGGTACACTTTGTTTCTTGTTTTAGAGACAGGGTCATGCTCTGTTGCCTGGGCTGGAGTGCAGTGGTGCAGTCATAGCTCACCGCAGCCTTGACCTCCTGGGTTCATGCAGTCCTCCCACTTCAGCCTCCTGAGTAGCTGGGACTACAGGTGCATGCCACCATGCCTAATTTTATTTTTTGTAGAGACAGGGTCTTGCTATGTTGTGCAGCCTGGTCTCAAGAGATCTTTCCACATCAGCCTCCCAAAATACGGGGATACAGGAACAAGCCAGCGCTCCTGGTTCTGCTGCTGTATTTTGGCTGCCTTGGTGCACAGGAGGCATGAGCTGGGGGGGCAGAATCTGCTCCTGGACCTTTCCCAGGCCTGCACCCAGACTGACCCCTGGGCTGCAGGAGGCAGGTGTGGAGAGAACGCAGTGAGCAGAGCCGGCTAGCCAGTGATGGAGACCCAGGCTGGGACTAGGAGACGGAGCTCCAACCCTCAGCCTAGTGGCCCTGCCAACCCCTTGAAAGAAATAAATAAATGACCTAGTCTCAGGTATTCCTCTGGAGCAACGCAAAACAGACTGATACAGCCTCCATGCTTGGTTTCCACTGGACCTGACCACTTGGGGAATGGCTGTTCTTGACTCTGCCATTAACATACAGACTACAACAGAGTTGTTCCCCTGCTCTGCCTCAGTTTACCTCTCTCAGCTGAGCAGAGTAGGGACAATTGCTTCTCATGTGGGCCACAGGACAAAACAAAGCCCTGAGTCCCACAGGAAGGCAGGTGGGCCGTGTCCAAGGGAAGACAGACCTGGGAAGTATTTTATGTCCTCGGGGTGGCAGAGGGACATGGAGAAGATGCCTCCTTTGTGGGCAAAGGAGAAGGGAAGATAAGCAGAGAGGCGTTGGACACCTGCCTCACTCCGACCTCCCCCACCCCACACCAGGCCCATTCCCACATAGCCCCCGACTCAGGAGGCACCATTCTCCTTAGGGTCGGTGGGACTTCCCGGCTGAGCTGGGGAAGCTGACAGTCTGGATTCATCAGGGGCATCAGTAGTGTGATGTGCTGGACGGAAGTGGAGAGGGGACAGGGGAGCCGTGGTGTCAGGTCTGGGGCTGCCAACGTGGTACCTGCCCTGGCCGTGGGCAGACCATTCTGCTCCACCCAGCCACATGTGGCCTCTAATTCTAAGGCATCCAAGTTCCAGACCAGGAGTGGAGCCACACTCCCTTTGGGGACAAGGGACACAGTCCACACAGACTTCACTGGTGCTTTGAGCAAAGGCAGCTGCACAAATAAACAGGAGGGGCCCTGCTGGAGAGTAGGAACGGGCCTGGACTACTCAGACCTGCCTCTGTGACAGGTCGGTCCCAGCTTCCGGTCAGACTCCTGAGAAGAAAGCTCATCCAGCCGTGGCCTGCAGGGTCCCAGGATTCTGTAGCCCCTCCCACGCAAGTGGGCTCCAGAAAAAAGATGCAGAAACAGCAGGTGCTCCTCCCAGCTGCCCACTGCTTCTTGGTGTGGCCTCAGGGACCCTGGATGAGTCAAGGTGGGGCTGCCAGCAGCTGGGGGCAGGGGGAAAGCTGGGTCCCCAGGGTGGATGCCCAGCAGGGACATGCAGGTGTGGGGAGCGCTGGGTCCTTAGGGCTGAGCCCCTTCTGTCCAGGGGGCCTTGGTGAAATACCTGCTGCTGAGTTCAGCCCGAAGAGTCAGGGCCCGGTGGCAAGTAGCCTCTCTGCTTGTGAAGACAGTCCTGGGGTCATTACCCCTCTGTCCAGGCTCAAGCATCCAGGCTGTGGAAGGGCCAGCATTCAGAAAGAAGGGAACTGTGTGTGGGGGTTCTCTGGCAGTCAGGGGCCTTGGTGGACAGAGCCCCCTATGAGGGTGAAAGCCCTCTTCTCACTCCACAGCAATGCTGTGAGAAGGAATTGTAGGGTTTTGGGATGTGGGGCCTCCCCTCCCCCACCCTTGTGACACTCTGGGTTAAGTGCTGACTTTGGTCTCGCCTCCCCCACATGCTCCTTGGGGCCTTCTGGGTCCCCACCCCCAACCCCAGGAGTCCCTCTCTCCTGGGCCTCAGCCCATGCAATACCCTTTTCCCTAGAGGCTTCTTCAGGCCCCCACCTGGGACCCAGCCAGTAGACAGGAGGCCACCTGGAACCCTCAGGAGTCTCTGTGGGAGGAGTGGGGGCTCCAAGGAGCCCACAGAGAGCTCTTAGGGGTGTGGGAGTGACCTTATCTCCTGCCAGTGGGAGATGGAGAGCCCAGGATACACTCCCCCCAGGAGGCTGCTCCTTCACTCAAGACAGTGGCCAAATTATAGGAGATGTGTGTCAGGCAGGCAGCAGGGACACAGATGCACAGCAAGGGAGGGAAGGAGAGGAAGCGAGGGAAGGGAGAAGAGGGAGGAGAATGGGGAGGGAAGGAAGAGGAAGGAGGATCTAAGGAAAAATAAACCGCCTACTGCAGTCATGCACTGGCAATGAGACAGATGTGACTGGCAGAGCTGATGAGGCGCCCATGGCTGCCCAGGGCCTGGGGGAGCCCTTGGTTCAGAAACTCCACCTCCGCTGCAATTCTCCCGTCCCTGTAGGAGTAGCCTCACACAATCCCGGTGGCTCACGCCCCCATTCCTCAGGTTGTGGGACTGAGTTTACGGGTTGCTGGATTTCTAGCCGGGCTTCCCCGCCCTGCCTAGGGATTTCCCTGCTCCAGACTCACGAAGACTCTGCATGCATGGTTCTGTCCCCCCAGACCCCATTTTGCATGTGACTTCCTACTTGTCTTCAAGTCCCAATTTAGGAGCCTCTTCTGGGTCTGAAGAACCCTCGCCCAGGTTGACACTGCAGTGGCCAATGTGCTGTGCTTACCTGTCCCCTCCACAGCCCAGAAGTCTTCCTGGGCCAGTATGAACAGTGTAAGGGGACGATGGCAGCTGCCACTCCAAATCCCAGCCTAGGGTCAGGCCAGGCTGCTACAGGAGGGATGGCACAGCTGGGCCCCATCCCCAGGATGCCAAGCAGGTCTAACCCCAGTGGACTGGCCCCAAGCCCAGGTGGAGGAGAAAGACCGGCCAAGGAAGCCACGTTAGCTGCCCTGAGAACAAGCCTTTGAGGAAATCGAGCCCAGCTGGGGTGGGGTCTCTAGAGGGTAGGCCCAGCACACCCACCCAACCCCAACCCAAGCTAAGGTCAGTGGGCTGCATGGTCACCAGCAATGGGGAGGTTGGGACAGTTCCACACAGACCATGAAGGGCATGCTTGGCCCTGGGAGAGGGGCAGGTGCTGGGGTCTGGTGACCAGCATTTCTCACCAGGCAGCAAACCACCGACCCACCACCACCAGAACCCATGGGGTCCCAGGAGGGAGGGCTTTCCCGGAGCCCGTATGCATGGGAGAGGGCCCCACAGAGCCAGAGCCGGCCGCTCGCTGGAGCAGGAGCCGCTCAGCACCTTCTGGACTGGGAGCAGGGGGAGCAGCCTGAAAGCAAGGGGTAGGCACCCAGTGACGGACATGAAAGCCACCACCCCCACACACGGCCAGGCCCCACTTCCAAACACAAGCCAGGTGCTTTAATGGCCGCCTCCAGGGCCCAGAGGCTCATCACCATCCCTTAAATAAGGCCCAGAGCCCGCCAGCCTCTGGCTCAACTCAGCCCTCCAAAGGCAGGTGGCTGCCAGCGGGCCTGGCTAATGGGCTCTGGCTTGGGGAGCAGCAGGGTCCTCAGTCCAGATCTTCAGAGGCCCTCTGGGCCTGACCTGCCACTCAGCCTGCCTGTACCAGTCCCTGAGTCCCGGCAGCTGCTTCGCTTCTAGAAAACCAAGTTTCCTGGGAGAACGCCTGGGGTGGGGAGGCAGTTCAAGGAAGCACTGACATCAATTCAGGACAGGCCTGGGGCCTCCTGGGGTGGCAGTGGCGGGCCCAGAACAAGGACGCCCGCTCCAGGCTGCATCCCCGCACCAACACTGGGGATCGGGAGTGGGCATTGCGGGCTCCCTCAGGGAGCTCCAGGCTGGAGGGCTGGGGCCAACCCGACCCCAGGTGCTGGGGGTGACTCCTGAAGGTGCGAGTCACACCCACTGCATAAGGTACCACTCTGTGACAGTCAGGTCCTAGGACACACGAAGACTTTCTACAGGAAGGTTCTCTGGCTCCGATTCTCTGCCCTGTCCCAGGGAGGAAGCAGGGACCAACCCGTGACGGAGTACGTGTCAGGCAGCATCCCCACGACAACCCTGTGAGGTAGGTGGCGTTGTCCCATTTTCCACGTGGGGAATGAGGGCTCAGCAGAGGTGACGTGTCTTGCCCAGGTCACACGGCAAGAACATGAGCCGAGATTCAAGCCCAGGCCTGTCGGGCTCCAGAGCCCATCTGTGTGTTCTCTAGGGAAGAATGGGAAGGAGTCCTATCCAATAAACACCCTCACATGAAAAGCTCAGAGGCTCGCAGCCCACCCTGGGTGGGCCCCAGGGTCAGAGCTGGACCCCCTCCAGGAGAGCAGCCATGGCCCCAGCATCCACTTCTGGCCCGGGCAGCTGGGCAGGCAGAAGGAAGGCTGGAGAGTGACCGCCGTACACGCGGCACCGGCAACCAGCGCTACAGGTGAGGGCTCCGGCGGTCCAGCAGCTGTGGGCGGGGCGGGGGCCGGTCTGGTCTTGAGGTCTTGTGGCCCCAGGTGGGCAGGGCCAGCCCACTGAGCCAGGTGGTCTCCAGCAGACTGCGGAAGCGGGCCTTCAGCGTGGGGCCAGGCGGGCTGGCACTGGCAGCAGGGGTAGCGGAGGCACCACGGGACTCTTCCCCAGTGGCTGCCGCTGCTTTCTCCAGGCCAGGGCTTGGTGGCTTCCTCCCTGGCTTCCTGACCTTGGGGGCCGGTGACTTCTGAGCCAGGGCAAGTCTCTCTGGCTCATATCTGGCCACGGTGGGCTCTGAGGCGGACACAGCTCCAGCCTCAGTGTCCAAGTCACCTGCAAAACGAACACACAGTCAGGCTGCAGACCCTGTACCCTCAGGTCCCACCCCCTGGCCTCCAGAGCCCCCCAAACAGTGCTTCTGCTCTGCCCCACGTCAGGCTGGCATCACACCTCTTCCCCACACACGCCTACTGGCCAGACCGTCCAAGCCAAAAAGATGGGCTTCTCCACAGGTGACCCCAGAGCTCTGTCTGATGCGGGCACTGCTTAGGAGAGGCTGTTTGTGTACAAGGATGAGAGGAAAGGGGCTCAACAGGTCAGGAACCATTGGCCTGGCCCAATACCCACTGTCCAGATGGGAAAACTGAGGCATGGGAACACAGGGCCATACATAGGACAGCCATCATCTTTATGCCAGCCCCAGAGCCAGAACCCAAGCCCCAGCCTGGGCCCAGGCAGGGACTGCTCTAAAAGCCACGCTGGGGAGCGCAGGAACATGGAAGAATGTCAGGCCAGAATCACGGTCTAGGGGAACACACAGAAAGGCGGTCCCCAAGGATGTAGGGAGGGAGTGAGAACAAGGGCAACACGATTCAGCCAGAGGCAGGAAGCCTGGTCCCAGTCACTTCCCTCCCAGGCCCCTGACTCTTGCAAGCTCCACTTAGAGCAGGCGGGAACTGTGTGGAGCCCAGACTCCACTGCCCACCAGGCAGCCCAGAAGAAACAGACCTGACCTTCTCTGGGCCCCAGACAGCCCAACTGTACGGGCAGAGGACTGAGCTGGGCAGCCCAGCCCTGAGTGATGCCCGACCCTCACTCGGTAACTGAACGTCTGAGTCTGGATTTCCTTTGCATCCCAATAAGGCATCTGCTCCAATTTTGTAAACGTTCAGGGATCAGAAAGTCCGGTCAGCCAGGCTGCTGATCAGCATCTACATCTCACTGCCTCAGGCCCTTCTCCATCCTGACCAGGTAAGGGCCAGGGCAAGGCTGCTGCTATGGGGATGGAACTAGGAGGAACAGTTTCTACAGGAAGAGGCGGATGGGAGAGCGTCGCGGTGGAGGCCACAGGGAGAGTAAAACTACAGGGGGCCCCAGGCTGTGATGCCGGATGTACTGACGCAGGAGGGGCAATGGCGGAATCCACTCGGTCCCATCATCAGATCCCTAGCTGAAGAAGTGTGATCATACATGCCACAGGACACTTCGGCAGTTGTGTGATCCTCCAGGACATTAAAAAAACACGCTGGAGAACAGTAGACACAAGACATCGTGTAGAGGAAAAACAAACCACAAAGCAACGCAGCCTATGGGCGGACTTCTGTGACGTCAGGGCTGGGGAGGACTGCAAAACCGCACGGTCAAAAAGGCACCTGTGACCCTCAGGAGATCTTGCGCATGAGGAGCTTTGTGAACAGGGGTGCCCTTCACTGACATGGAAAAGACTGAGGGTGGCAAGTGAGGAAGGCTCGGGAGTGTGATTTGGAATAAGTTCAGTGTGGGAGAGAGACCCAGTGCAGAAGACCAGCAGACATTGAGTTATTTGCGGCTAACGCTCAGAAATCGGGAGGCTAGGCTAGACTCAGGGAAATGATCTCAGCTAGGAAACAGGGTTTAGCCTGGCACAGTGGTTTACGCCTTTAATCCTAGCACTTTGGGAGGCGGAGGTGGGTGGATCACCTGAGGTCAGGAGTTCAAGATCAGCCTGGCCATTATGGTGAAACCCCAACTTTAAAAAAAAAAAAAAAAGAAAGAAAACAGGGTCTAACCAGAGCACCGGGAACACCACACCCAAGATGGAGATGGCACAGGCAGAGGAGGAGGGACCCAGGAAGGTGTAGCACCAGGGGAGGCCGAGGAGTTTCCATGGGGACAGAGCAGCTGGCACTTTCAGAGGACTAGAAAGGAGGCTATGAAGGTGCTCACTAACAGTCTGAAGGGTCAAGGGGTGGGGGTACCTAAAGCCCACCCGAGAGCCCCCTGCCCAGGCAGGAGTCCCTGGAATCATTCAACCCCAGCTGTGACCACTCACACAGCACACACACCTGTCACTTGCTTACACCGCTCCGGTGGCCACTGGGGCGGCCCCATGCTCACCCAGCTGGCGGCGTACACAGTCACGCCACTGCAGGCCGAGCAGGTCGGGGTAAATGTCAGGCAGCTGGCGCAGCGCCAGCAGCTTCAGCATGCGTGAGGTACAGCCTGGCAGGGCGAGCTCCCGCAGCGCCCGCTCCTCCGACAGCGTGGTGGGCCGCAGCTCCACACGATGCTCCTGCAGCACATGGTCCACAGAAGCAGGTGGCAGCCGAGGGAAGAGCCGCTCCTTCACCAGGTGGATGGGTACGAAGATGGCGCCAGCTCGCACCACGTGGGGGAAGGGGCACCGGTGGGTGCGATCAAAACGCTGCAGCTGAGACAGCAGCTTGGCCAGCAGCCCCTGCACACCCTGGCAGTCCTGCCACGCAGCCTGGCCCCAGGGCCCAGCCGTCTCTAGCCACTCTCGAAGCTTCTCTGGAGGAGAGTGGGCCACTGAGCCTGAAATAGCATCACACAGCGATGTGTGTAGTCCTGTAAAGTGCTGCTCCGGGGAGTCCTCTGCTGCTGAAGTAGATGCTGAAGCAGGGCCTGGAGCTGGAGCCTGAGCCTGAGCCCAAGCCCGAGCTGGAGCTGGAGCTGGAGCAGGGGATGGAGCAGGGGCAGGGGCAGGGGCAGGGGCAGGGGAGGCCACAGCTGCGGCTGGAGGGCTGGGCAGTGCCAGGCTGAAGCAGGTCAGGGATAAGGGCTGCTGAGCGAGAATCTGCAGTCCAATGGGCCCAGATGTGGGGGTGGGCACAGGCTGTGCAGGAGCAGGAGCTGAGGTGGGCGTGGACGGGACCACAGCTGCAGGCAAAGGTGCCGGACGGAGGATCTTGAACTTTCGGAACATGAAGGCCACAGAGCTGTGGAAGTTGGTGCTTGGCATGGCATCTGTGGTCACTGGCACCCCAGGCAAGCCTGGTGCTTCTGTGTCTACCTTTTTCAGGCCTGGCAGATCTGATGCCATGTTGCCCACATCTGGCACGTCCCCAGCTGCAGTGAGCTTGGCATGCTCCACAGGACTGGGAGCCTTGACGGGGGAGGCCTCTGCTGTGGGCCTCCTCACACTCAAGTCCAGGGCTACGTCCTCCTTAAGAAAGCCCCTTAAGGGCTTACTCCCTGAGGGGCCCTCCTGGGCGGGCAGGGACCCCCTGCAGCCTTTGTCCTGGCTTTCATTGGTGCCTAGGGCTGAGTCAGGCTCGTCTGTGGCAGAGTCAGGCTCAGCTATGGCCTCAGGTGTATCCAGATAGTCACGGTAGGGGGCCAGGCTGAAGACGTTGTCAATAACAGGCATTGGTGGAGAGCTGGGTGGCCTCGTACCCTCCTTCTGTGGAAGAGACTGGCACTCCCGGGCACAGGGGGGCAGTGCTGGGGGAGTATGGGGAACTGGACTGTCTCTGATGACGATGGGCGGCCCAGAGTGCTCACTGAGCCGCGGCTGGAGCTGCTCTTTCCTGCAGCTGGGCAGCCAGGTCTTCTCTTCCACTTCCTGTGCAGGCCTCACAGGCTCCGAGCAGGGCTGGCTGGCTGGGGAAGGCTGGCATGCCCTCTGGAAGGCACTAGGCTGTGGCACAGCCTGCACATTGTTCTGGGAAGGTGGCGTCCCTCCAAGCCCAGGGGATGCTCCATAGAGAGAGAGATCATCCCGGGCATAAGAAAAACCCAGTGTTTGGGGGGCAAAGTCCAGTGGGCACCGTGGAGCAAGAGGCAGATCCAGCTTGAGGCCTGGTGAGGGTGCTGGGTGGGGGGCAGAGGAGTAGGAGTAAGTGTCCAATGCCACCGGGGGAATGTACGGTGCCTGGGCTGCCTGCTGCCTCAAGTAGGGGCCGCCCAGCCCACCAGCCTGGTACCCGGTCCCTTTGTGGCCCCCCAGAGGCTGCAGTGGGAGTGCTGGGCTGTAGCTGCCCTGCTTCTCTGGGTGGCGACAGGCTGGAGGGCAAGGCGGGACCTGTGGTGGGTGGGGTGGTGGGGGATGGGGGGGTGGGTAGTGGGTGGACCCGGTATCCTGACAGGGTGGCCCCAGGGGCTGGGCCAGCTGGGTCCAAGGACTGGAGGGCCCCTCGGATGCTGCTTGCTTGGAGTTCCTAGGGTAAGGACCTGTGTACCTGGAGGCCAGGAAGCCCGTGCTGTGGATGGCCTGATACTTCTCCAGGAAGGGCTGGCAGGGAGTGAAGCTCCCTGAGGAGTCTTTGCTGGATCCCCCAGCTGGCAACCCCCGCAAGAAGGTGCCATCCAGGGCCTGGCCCTTGCTAGGAGCTGGGGCCAGAGAGCAAGGTGGGTCAGCCGAGGGTAACAGGGGCCCGGTCACCAAAGTCCAGTCAACATCCAGTGGCCTCTTCACCGCTCCTTCCCCCAGGCAGGTGGAGAGCCCATAGCACAGAGGGTTGCGGTAGACAGGTTTGGGCACTGCCAGCGGCGGGCCCGGGTAGGAGTGGGCCTGGGGACTGAAGGGCAGGAGCTCAGCAGAGCTGGAGTCCCGCAGCTTCTCAGCGCCTTCTGCCGGCGAATGGTAGAACAGGCAGCTGGTCAGCAGGTTGTCTGCCCGGAGTGGGGGTCCTGCCATCCCCGTAGAGTACAAGGGTGGGTATGGGGTCCAGGACGCCAGCTGCTCAGACTCGGCCTTCGGAGCACTCCCCATGGAGCAGGAGAAGTAGGATCCCTTGTAGCTGCAGGGGACCTGGCTGCCACCAGAGGGGGGCAGGCTGTGCTCGGGCACCAGATCTGTCTCCAAGCGGGGTAGCTTGCCATACATCACAGGCCCCAGAGTTCCCAGTGGTCGCTTCTCTGCCATCGCTGTGAAGGCCTTGAGCCCTCCTGGGCCCCTGCTACTCAACTTCTGACCTGGGGGATAGAGGGAGACAGGCAAGGGCTGTCAGGAAAACAGGCTCCAGGTGGCCGGGCGTGGTGGCTCACATCTGTAATCCAAGCACTTTGGAGGACAAGGCGGGCGGATGACCTGAGGTCGGGAGTACAAGACAAGCCTGACCAACATGGTGAAACACCATCTTCAAAAAAAAACAAGCTACAGGCAAGCAGCAAAGGGCTGCTCCCATAGGCTCGCTGCCACACCCAAGAACCTGCCCCTTAATTGATGCTCTGTTAAGACTGAGTGTATGAGCCACATGACAGGGGTTTTAAATTCCTGTGTGTATTTTTTTGACACAGGGTTGCCGGGCATGGTGGCTCACGCCTGTAATCCCAGCACTTTGGGAGGCCCAAGTGGGTGGATCACCTCAGGTCAGGAGTTCAAGACCAGCCTGGCCAACATGGTGAAACCCCATCTTAAAAAAAAGAGACATGGTCTCACTCTGTTGCCTGGGCTGGAGAGTAATGACATGAACTTGGCTCACTGCAGTCTCAACCTCCTGGGCTCAAGTCATGCTCCCAACTCCCAAGGAGCTGGGACCACAGGCACCTGCTACCACGCCTGGCTAATTTTAGTATTTTTCGTAGAAACAGGGTCTTACTATGTTCCCCTGGCTGGTCTTGAACTCCTGGACTCAAGAGATCCTTCCGCCTTGGCCTCCCAAAGTGCTGAGATCACAGGCATGAAACACCCATCACACGTGATCCCAACTTGTATATTCTACACAGACCCCCCCCCGACCCCAACACTCCAGGGGCCCCTTCTGTTGGATTTTCCTACATACAACTCCCATAACCCTCTCCTTCTTAGGTTTTCACAATCTGTAGATGCACTGGGTCTGAGGGTCACTTAGCGTACCCTGCCCCCACCCCTACTTGGAAGCAGGTCTCCTGCCTCCCACCACGAGGTTCTACTTCAAGATGCCATAGTGATGCCCACTGCAGCCAAAACATGGAATCTGAGTATTGTCTACAAATTCACAGATTTCTTGTGACACTCCTCTGACATGCTCATCTTGTCAAAAATGGCAGAGCCGGGCCTCCAGCCCAGATCCCTAGGCCCAAAGCCAATGCAGAGATCCTGGACTTGGCTCTGGAGAGCAGTCCCTTAGGAGAAGTAAGGGGGAACATCAGTCATTACAAGCCACACCCCTCCCACTAGCTCCTCCCCCTCTGCAGGAGTCAGGGTAGCCCAGCAGGTGGTGCTGCAGCACCAGCAGAAAGGTCCCAGAGCAAGAGAAGCCTGGATCCACCCCTAGCCCCCAAGCTGCAGATTCCAAGGCACACCGAAGGCAAGACAGCGCCAGGGGCGTGTGTGTAAATCCTGGGAGGCAGCTGGGTGTGGTGGCTTACGACTGTAATCCCAGCACTTTGGGAGGCCAAGGTGGGCAGATCATTTGAGGTCAGGAGTTCAAGACCAGCCTGACCAACATGGCCAAACCCTGTCTCTACTAGAAATACAAAATATTAGCCAGGTATGGTGGTGCACGCCTGTAATCTCGGCTATGCAGGAGGCTGAGACAGAAAATAGCTTGAACTCAAGAGGCAGAGGTTGCAGCGAGCCAAGACTGTGCTACTGTACTTCCAGCCTGGGTGACAGTGCTACTGTACTTCCAGCCTGGGCGACAGAGCAAGACT
>NW_016108072.1:459995-472326 GCF_001604975.1 Cebus imitator | reverse complement strand
AAAAGAAAAGAAAAGAAAAGAAAAGAAAAGAAAAGAAAAGAAAAGAAAAGAAAAGAAAGAAAGAAAGAAAAGAAAAAAGAAAGTCCAGGGAGGGAGGCCCAGGGGCCACAGAGTGCTAGTCGGTCACTACTCCCATTGTATTGATGGAAAAACTGCTGAAGAAAGACAAAGCTCTAAGGCAAGACCAAGGAAGGATGAGGACTGTCCTGGGGCAACAGAGGCCCAGTGACCCATGAGGGGGTCATCTGAAGCCTGTCTGCTGGGGCCACGCTGACCTGCCTCTACCTCTGCCAGCCAGCATCCTGCTCCTGGAAACTCAGTGGCTTACAAAGGATCAGCCAGCTCAGTCTTGCTATGATTAGGGCAGTGTCACAGGTTTCAGTGACCAGCAAGAAAGAACCAGCCCTCTCCTTGCTTTTCTGGCTGGAGCCAATGACAGCCACAGGCTGAGCTAGACCAGCACATTCTGGGGCTAGGAAAGGCAAGGCTAGTGTGGGGACCAGTGCCCACGCCCACCAAGGCAGACTCAGCAAGCTGGTTCAGCTCCTGGACAGAACCCCACACCTCAGGCCAGCCTACAGAAGACATGGTGGACACAGGTGACAGTACCAACAGCAGTGTCCTACCAGAGAAACCAGGGGTGCAAGCCCCCTTCTCACTCCGCAGCAGTGCTGTGAGAAGTAATTGCAGGGTTTTGGGGTGTAGACCCCCTCCACTCCCACCCTTGGGACGCTCTGGGTTAATTAAGTGCTGACTTTAGTCTTGCCTCCCCACATCCTCCTTGGGGCCTGCGGGGTCCCCACCCCCAACCCCAGGAGTCCCTCTCTCCTGGGCCTCAGCCCATGCAATACCCTTTGCCTTGGAGACTTCTTGAGGCCCCCACCTGGGACCCAGCCAGTAGACAGGCCACCTGGGACCCTCGGGAGTCTTTGTGGGAGGGGTGGGGGCTTCATGGAGCCCACAGAGAACTCTTAGGGGTGTGGGAGTAACCTTTCTCCTGCCAGTAGGAGGTGGAGAGCCCAGAATACAGTCCCTCAAGGGAGGCTGCTCCTCCATTCAAAACAGTTGCCAAAATGTAGGTGCCTCCTTCCCTTACCCACAGTGAGGCAATCAGGCTCTCGTCCAGGGCATGTGCCCAAGGAGCAGGCTCAGGTCATCCTAGAAAAGCAGCCCTGTTGATCCTCCCTGCCAAGCTCCAACCTCACTCAGCACCCAGGCCAGGGTCTCGGAGAACAGCCTACCACCGCAGCACCACCCCTGCCTTAGGCAGTGGGAAAGGAACAGCTGTGTCTCCGTTCCCGCTTTCACCTTCCAGGGACCTCGGAATGGCCGATGGGAAAGACCAGGAAGAACCCGATTCTGCCCAATTGTGGCCGGCATCTGGATGCTCCGGGGGGGCTGGATTGGGCCTCGCGGAGGGTTCTTCCGCCTCCCACCTTCCCTACCTGAGGCTCGGGGCTCTCCAGACGCTACAACCCAACCTGGGGCAGCCCCAAGTGTCCAGTGGAAGGGAAGGTGAACGGATCGGTCTCTATCCCCTTTCCCCTACCCGCCCTGAGCATGACTCTGGTGCCTGGGGCCCACAGCCGACTTGGCTTTGAGGCTGCAGCGGCACCCGACCTGGCCGGCTTCCGGGTGTTCCCAAGCCCCTCCCGGCGGGCTGAGACGCACGTGCATCCAGCAGGCTGACACACAGGCCGCCGCCACGCATGCAAACCCGTGCCTGCACGTCCGTACATGGCCCACATCTGCACACACGCCATTCCAGAACCGCGCTCCCCCTCGCTCGGGCCCCGGCACACGTGTGCACGCAGGAAAGCCCGCGCACCCAGCCGGCCCCACACCGACGCCCGCAGACCGGCGGGAGGTCCCGGAGCAGGGGCGGCCTGGCCGCGGGGTCCTGGCAGCCTCAGCCTCAGGGCCATCCCGCCACCCTGGGCTGAGGCCAGAGGGTGAGTCAAGAGGTGGCAAGGAAACCACAGGGCCGTCCCATCCCAGCAGGGCGCGTCCAGGGCCCCGCGGCGCCTCAACGCCCGCCGCCCCAGGCCCAGCCCTCCAGTTACCCCTTGTCCCCGCCCCCCTACAACATCCCCTTCCCCTCAACAAGATCCCCCTCCCCCCCAACAATCCATGTGAGCCGGGCTTTGCAGGAGGCCCGAGAGCTCGGCCTGAGCCCCTTCTCGCTAGATTAGGCGTCTGGCCTCAGCCGGAGCCCCAGAGCGAGAGCAGGCCCCGGGAGCCTCGAAGTCCGGGAAAGTCGGAGCAGCGGCGCCACCCCTGCCCCGCAGCCCGCCAGAGGGGGCCCGCGGCAGCCAGAAGCCGCAGCACCTCGGCCCAGGAGGGGCGTGCTCAGTCCCCGGGCCGACCGGTAGGGGCGCCCTGGGGCAGCGCCACCCGCCCCTTCCCCACACGCGCCGCACGCAAACTCGGCCCAAGTTTCCGCGCCCGCCGAGCGGGCGAGCTCCTACCTGCAGAGCGCCAGACCTCCCGCCGCCGCTGCCCCAGGCCGCCTCCGCGTCCGCATCCTCCAATGTCGCTCAGTCTGCGGGTCCTGGTCCGGCCCGGCCCTGCGCGGGAAGCCGCGGCGAGCACCAAGCCCGGAGAAACCTTCCTCGCTGCCGTTCGCGCCGCCGCTGGGCGCCGTCTGCAGTCCTGGCGGGGCGGGCTGGGGGCGGGGCGGGGGCGGGGCGGCTGGCGGGGTGGGGGCAGAGCCTGGCCCCGCCTCTGGGAGCCTGCGGGTGCCGAGCGCCCGCGTGGGACCAGCTAGCTCGCCCGGAGCGGGCCGCAGGCGCGGTGCGCGGCTGGTACCCGCCACGCTCCACCAACTAGTGCCCGGCGGGCCCGTCGCGTGCCCTCAGTCACTCCGTTAGATCGTTCATTCACTGCCACTTTCTAGCGATGCGACCTTGCGCCTGCCACTTGACCTCGCTGAGCTTCAGTTTCCTCATTTGCAAAAGTGGAATTCTGTCTTCCTCATAGCGGTGGCAGTGTAAGCGTGGGAAAGGGTGTTTGCAAATATGTGGCACACAGAAGGTGCCGGCACTCCCCTGTCCGGCACTAGTTGTATTTGGGGGCTGGAGAAGGGCTTCTTGATCTGTTCCCTCATTTCGGTGTAGTCAATGAGGACAATTTCCAGACAAATGTATTTCAACTCCTGCTAGGGCAGGGCGACTGTCTGAGGAAGCAGCGATCTCTCTATCCCTGGAAGGGCTGGGAATGAGAGCGCTGCGGGACTTGCAAAGTAAGTGAGGCTGCCTCCGTGAGGCCGACTTGCGTGAAGCCTGTGAGGCCGGTGGGGTGAAGCATGCTCAGCCAGGAATGGTGTGTGGCAAAGAGAGGCTGGAGGGGTGGAAGGGGTGCCTCTCCCTGGGCCATCTGACTGTGGGTATCAGCCCTTCAAATGCTGCTACTTGATCTGAAGAAATCTGGTTCCTCGAAGTTCCTGGGCTGCCCGACGACTGGGAACAGGTGTGCGCAGTGCGGAGGGGAAGGCAGGTGGCCATGCCAAAGGTCAGAGTCAGCTCAGGAAGCAAAACTACCCCTCCGATCCCGAAGGTAGGTTCTGCCTGAGTCAGAGCAGAACAGGCCTGAGGCCGCAGGTTCCAAGAGTCACCAAGCAGCTGGAGCAGCTGGAGCTGAGGAGGAGGGGCTGGGCACTGCAGGTAGGAAGAGGAAGTGAGGTCACCTGGGGGAAAGGGAAGAGTGTCACTTCATTTAGAGCTGAAAGACCTTGAAATAGTCTGGAGGCCAGGCGCAGTGGCTCACGCCTGTAATCCCAGCACTTTGGGAGGCCGAGGCAGGTGGATCACAAGGTCAAGAGATCGAGACCATCCTGATCAACATGGTGAAACCCCGTCTCTACTAAAAATACAAAACATTAGCTGGGCATGGTGGTGTGTGCCTGTAATCCCAGCTACTCAGGAGGTTGAGGCAGGAGAATTGCCTGAACCCAGGAGGAGGAGGTTATGGTGAGCCGAGATCGCGCCATTGCACTCCAGCCTGGGTAACAAGAGCGAAACTCCGTCTCAAAATAAATAAATAAATAAATAAATAAATACAAAAAATTAGCCAGACGTTGTGGCAAGCACCTGTAGTCCCAGCTACTCATGAGTTGAAGGCAAGAGAATCGCTTAAACCCAGGAGGCGGTGGTTGCAGTGAGCTGAAATCATACCACTGCACTCCAGCCTGGGCAACAGAGCAAGACTTCATCTCAAAAAAAAAAAAAAATATCGAGTCTGGAACCATCTGGGGAGTAGACACTCAGAAAGGGTTGGGGCTTTCCCCAGGTCACACAGCAGACTGGAACAAAATCCCAGATCTCCTGGCTCCCAGCCTGGGGCTCTTCCTGCAGCCACACCTTAGCCTCATACATCTGTGTGCTGACAGCTAGAGGGTCACACCAAACATCACACCCTTAACCCCAGCCTGCAGCCCCTCGGATCACAAGCTATTCCCTGCTGTCGCCCCTTACCAAATCTGCTCACCCCTCCTTCCTCTAGCACCACACCCATAACCCCATCCTAGTGGGGGTGCCCTGCTAGTGGGGGTGGGGAGGAGGGCCGTGTTCTTAGCCCTTGGGGTCTAGGATGCTCAGGTTGTGTGCTCAGATGTGCCCGGTGGTCTCTCAAGTTTCTCTGAGCTAGAGTGGGACTCAACCAGGCCAGGATGTGCAGCTGCCTGCGACACTAAGGGCCAGTTAAGATTCTGCAGCGCCAGTGAGGCTTGTGTTAATTCACAGACACCTCACACAGACCGCAGCCCCGCTCAGCGGTACCTTGTCTATTGCTTTTCCACATCACTTACACACCCTGGACTGCCAAAGAAAGAACACAATACTGGGAGCTATTTGTAACTTTCTGAGCCTCAGGTTTCCCCATTACAAAATGGGAACAGTGGGAGACCTGCCTTAGCAACTGCGGTAAGTGTCAGCCAACCTTGGTGTGAGAAATTGCTTGTAAACTCTAGGAAGCTCACAGTGTCCCCACACAATGAGCTCCTGAAGGCTCTGACCTTGCCGTTTTCCTCTCTACACCAGTAGTTGTGTGTAGAGCCTGTGGAGAATGAAGGCAATCAACACAAGGTAACCGCCTTGGGAGTTCCACGTGTTTTTACCAGCACTGTGGTCTTGCAGAGATGTGATATTCTAATCAGAAGGAATCGTGCGAATAAAAGCGGAGAAGGGAACAGTCTGTCCTTATATGGGCTTCCTGGGTGGAGTTAACACAGAAAAAGAAAGTAGTATAGAAAAGGAGGTTTCTTCCCACCCCACCCCCACCAGGTCTGCAGACTGCTCCTCTTCCACCCCATCCCAGACACTGGTTGCTTCTCCTGGCTCCCTAGGAAGTCGAGGTAAAAGGTCAGCTCCTGAGCCTTGGCTCATTATGTCATGGTTATGAATAACAAAGGCACTCCCTCGAATGAGGCCACACCTGCTATTTACAAATCTCCTTCCTTGGAGGAGCCCGCTCACCCCAGAGGACTGTGAGGTGGGGCTGGCAGCTACTCTACAGGCAGGGAAACAGAGAAGCATGGCACCTTTCCCTAAGACACACAGCAATGCCCTTTTCCATCATTGCAGACACTGCCTCCTTCAGGGAGACCTCTCAGCCTGCTTTTGCTGCCCTGTCTGCCCTCTACTTCCTCATTGCTGCCTCTCCCCTCCCAGAAGAGGAATATCTCAGTGTCAGTGGTTGGATATGGAGCTCCCACATCTATCTAGGAGATAATTCATATCTCATTTAATTCTTACAACCATATGAAGCAGGAATTCAAAAAACAAGCACGCTGAGGTTTGAACTACCAAGCCGTGTGGCTTAGGAAAGCCCCTTAGCTCTCAGCTCGCTCATCATTGCGGGGACATGACTCGCGATACAGGGCTCCAGTGACCACAGCTTGATTTGTAGTAAGCCTTCAACCAGAGGTAAGAAGGCAGGAGAACAGGGGCTGGAGGCGGGGAACCGAAGCTCGACTCATGCCGACTGATAGCAGAGGCTACTCCCTCTTCAACCCCTCCTTTTTCTAGGTGGCAGTGCTGCATGGTAGTTGCAATCCCTCCTTTTGCTGTGTGGCAGTTGCTGAGTGGCAGCAGGAAAATGAAAGTACCTCTGACTGGTCCCCTCCCACAACCCATCAGACGGGTCGTGGGCCTACTCTTTAACCAATCAGACTGGTTGCAGGCCACGAGGGAACCAATAGGAAACCTCTAGAGGGTACATAAACCCTCGAAAATTCTGTAACCTGCGCTCCTGAGCCTCTTGCTCCAGCCCTTGCTTGCTACCTTGCTAGGGTGTTTTGTCCAGTTATTTGTTCGAAGCACCAAGAAGTTGGCCAACTACCCTCAGCCAGTAATAGTAGCTCTAGAGGAGGAGCGGGAGGCCACTTGTCCACTTAACCAAGACATGGAGGAGCTGGGATTGTCCCTGGAGGACTGTGCGACTCCAGTGCCTTCTGAGGGAAGGCTCAGACACAGCTGGTTTTCAGGAACCCGCTGCCACCAAAGCAAGCAGAGCCTGAGGCTGGGCTGCATCTGTGGCCATCAGCATGGGCTCAGAGCATCATAGGAATCTGGGTTGGATAGAACCTGGGCAGGGGGACAGGGCCATGGGGACTGATTGGGGTGAGGTGAGCCACTTTCCAAAGGTATGCTGGGAAACCAGGGCCTCCTTCTTCAGGGGAAGCTGGGGACGGGGGCAGCCTGCTGCTTTGCCACAGTGAGCAGGGAGTGGGAGCCTCTCAAACTCTGAAGGAGCCCCCCACTACCTCCAGAGAAAGTCAGAGTCACTCAGAGGGGAGGCCCAAAGACTGAGAATTGGGGCAGGCTTTCACTGGGGAACTGCATCTGCTGGCCTGTTGGCTAGAAAACACCAACAAAAGAAGCCATGCACAATAATTTAGGGACCCCAGCCAAGTGCGGTGGCTCACGCCTTTAATCCCAGGTGTTTTGGGAGGCTGAGGCAGATGGATCACTTGAGGTCAGGATTTGAGATCATCCTGGCCAACATGAAGAAACCCCATCTCTACTAAAAATAAAAAAAATTACCCACCGTGGTGCATGAGCCTGTAATCCCAGCTACTCAGGAGGCTGAGGCACTTGAACCCAGGAGGCGGAGTTTGCAGTGAGCTGAGATCATGTCACTGCACTCCAGCCTGGGCAACAGAGTGAGACTGTCTCAAAAAAAAAAAAAAAATTTAGGGACTCCTGCAGAGGAGGGGCGCAGTCTCTAATTAACAGCCAGGGTGGGCTGATTTTCCTTCTCTCCCTCCCATCCTTCCTTCTGTCCGATGTTGAGGATCTCCAGGCTTTATGCTGGCATAGAGGGTCCCAGTGCTGTCTCCCAGACTTCAAACAGACCACTGCCCTCCAGTGAGATGGGTGCTTGTGTGGAGGTGGGCCTGCCATGGTGGGAGAGGCCTCAGGAACAGGACTGCTGGACCTTGGACGCGGGGAGGGTGGGACTGTGACGTCTCACTTTGGCTGTGCCGAAGCCCAGCCATGGGAGGCTTGGTGGTGGAGGCAGCAGGAAATATGCCCTCCTACCTCCAGAGAGAGCTTTCTAATGCCTGTGTCTGACCCATCACTCCCAGCTTAGAGTCTCCTGTGGCTCCTCGGTGCCCTCAGGTTCCAGTTCCCCGCTCTGGCTTTTTCATGTCTCCCAATTGTCCTGATTGCCTCCCAGCCAGCCAAGGTTCCTTTCAGGTCACACCTCCACGCTTTGGAATATGCTCTCCCTCTGCCTTGGCTGCTCGTCTGGTTTTCCTTGCTAATTTCTGTTGGCCTTTCAGACTTGGCTCAGAGGCTGGGCATGGTGGCTCATTCCTGTAATCCTCCCACACTTTGGGAGGCAGAGGCTGGAGGATCACTTGAGCACGGGAGTTCAAGACTAGCCTGAGCAACAGAGCAGGACAAATTTTAAAAGTTATCAGGCATGGGGGCGTGTACCTGTGGTCCCAGCTACTAGGGAAGTTGAGGTGGGAGGATCACTTGAGCCCAGGAGGTTGAGGCTGGACTAAGCTGTGATCAGGCCACTACACTTCAGGCTAGGCAACAAAATAAGACCCTACACAGCCCCTATTAAAAAAAACTCAGCTTGGGACCCCTCCTCCAGGAAGCCTTCCCTGAGCTCTAGACTGGATTTGATCATCTCTTTGAGGTCCCAGAGCATTCTGAACTCACCTCCATTCTAGCCTCAGCTTCCAGTGCTGAAGTTGCCTGGCTATAAGCCTGGCTTCCCTCTACGTCGGGGAGGAAACTCCTCCAGGGCAGGGCGTGTGTCTGCCCTGGGGCTATGACTCCAGTGCCCACAGTGGGGCTGAGTCAGGCTGTGGCTATGCAGTGAAGATTTAATGGTGAAGGAGGACTGTGCACATCTGAAAGGGAAGACAGGCAGAAAAACCTACCCAGGCCCAGAGATGAGAGCCTGAAGGAGTCTCTGCTGTCTAAAGCTTCCTTAAAGCCTCTGGACTCCTCCTCGAAGCCTCTGAGGACCTGTGACACCAGCAATACCCTGTTTCCAGCCCCGATTTCAACATGGGGCAAATGAGATGCAGAGAGGGGCAGTTACCTGCCTGGGGTCTCCAGCAGGCAGCTCCAGAACCCAGGTCTCCTGAAGGCCTGTCCAGTCCATACCCCAGGCCTCCTCCTGGTTCTGCCACTGCCTCTCCCTCCCATCCTCCCCACTCAGACCTAGGATGGAAAAACACCTGGCCGAGCTCCACCTGCCTGCCTCATGCTGCCTGCAGCCCCCTCCTTGGAGGCCATCAGCCTGGGGTAGGGATGTGAGAAGAGGAGGGGGACCCCTGCAAAGGGAGGAGGGGCTGATGCATTTTCCCTGTGCTATAGGAGCTGCTCCTCTACCCAGAGCCTGGGCTCCTGCCAGCCACCCTCATCACCTCCTCTCCCAGTCCAGGGCCTCTCTCTGGGGATCCCCTCCCCCTGGCTTCGGCACCCTGGGCACAGCCATCACAGCTGTTCCCAGGGTGGTGCTTGGGGCCTGGGCAGGCCCTACCCACAACCCTGACTGCAACCCAGTGCCGGCCCCTCGCCTTGGCCTTCATCGGGAATCACCTTTCCCCAGCTACCCAGTTTTGGGGGGCTGCCAACCCAACTTCTCCTTGCCCTGCCATGCACCACCCCCCCAGTGCTGGGGCACCCTCCCCTCCTACCATGGGCAGGGCAGGTGGACTATCGTGGAAGCCTTTCTAAGGCTGGCTGGGGCGGCTGGGTTTCCGTCTCTTAGGGCTGGTTACCTGGCAACCGCGTCCAAGGAGGGCTTGGCTTAGGCTCAGGGCTGGCACAGCAGCGCCGCTGCTGAGGCGGGAGGCGAGCAGCCAAGCAGGGTGGGAGACAGAGGTCACGGTCAGGAGGCTTGCTGCTCCCCAGAGTCAGTGGGAGCAGTGCTTCAGAAACTCCCTGTCCTCATCTCGCCTTAGACTCACAGCCCACCCCCAGGAAGGGGGTTTTGGGTCCTCAACACAAACAGCCACAATTAGAACCCTCAGGTTTCCTGGAGGTTGAGGGAAAGCTGAGTGGGAGCAGGAAGGGCACGCTTCTGCCTTTTTTGTCTGGGGGTGTGGCCCTGCGACTTTCTTGCCCACCACTCTGTGTGTCCTGAGTAGGAGGAAGGGGCACAAGGAGACAGATTTTCCAGTGTGCAGGGTTTAGGCTTTGGATCTAAATCCTGCCCTAAACAAAAACAAACAAAAAACTAAAAATAATAATGATAATAAATAAATCCTGCCCTGCCTCTCATGGCTGTGCTTTCTTGGATGTTTTTTGGTTTTGTTTTGTTTTTTGAGACGGAGTCTGGCGTTATCACTCAGGTTAGAGTGCAATGGTGTGATCTCGGTTCGCTGAAACCTCCGCCTCCTGGGCTGAAGCAATCCTCCTGCCTCAGCCTCCCAAGTAGCTGGGACTACAGGTGTGCATCCATGACGCACATCTAATTTTTGTATTTTTTGGTAGAGGTGGGGTTTCACCATGTTGGCCAGGCTGGTCTCGAATTCCTGGCCTCAAGCAAACCTCCTGCCTTGACCTCCCAAAGTGCTAGGATTACAGGCATGAGTCCCTGAGACAGCTATGGATGTGTTGATTGCTTCTGTGAACCCCGGCCACCTCCTATGGAGAATGGGATGGTAACCCCATCCCATTCTCATAAGACAGCTTGCAGGGCATGAATGTTCAGTGCAGTGGCTGGCACATACCCATTCATGCCCTCCCTCCACATCTAAGCTTCCCACATTGCAGGGGGCAGGATTACAGGTGCTGACAGCCCACCCGTGGGCCACCCACCATTGCCAAGTGACCCAGGAATGTGCCCTCTTCATGTCCATGAATAGCTCTGGGCCGCTACGTGGTACCTTGCTCCCTCTCATCCCTGCTGACATTTTTTTTTAATTTAACAAACACTCCTACCCTTTACTATGTACTGGGCACTGCTTAAAATGCTTCACAAATATTAGCTCATTTAATGTATTTAATCCATTTAATGGATTAAGTCATTTAGTCCATTTATTTTAGTAGTCCATTTACTGGATTAAATGAGGTCATGCTGAGGTGGATGCAGAGAGCTGTGTGGGAGGGAAGCCGGGCCACACCACCCTGCCCTGCCAAGGCAGCCTCTGCTGTGCAGCTGGGTTGAACACCAGTCCTGCCTCCTGCCTCCTGCCGTAAGACCAGCCTGGAATGGTAGAGCCATGGGCAGGTCAGAGTTCCAGGAAGAGCAGTGATGGCTAATTAAAACTTCAGCTCAGGGAGGCCCCCTTGGGGCAGGGATTGCCTCAGTCAGCTTCCCTGGGGGGGGTCCCCTAATTGGACCCCTGGGCCCTAGGAGTGATGAAACTCACCAGGCAGATGGTGGCAGCCAGGGAGGGAGGGGGAAGGAAGCAGGCTGGCAAAAAAATAACAACCCCCTTTCCATTGTGGGAGATGGTGACGTTGGAGTCCCCAGACTGTCACTTAGGAACTGTGTGACTCTGGGTGAGTTGCTTGGCCTCTTGGAGCCTCAGTTTCCTCATTGAGAAGTGGGGATGGTAAAACTTCCAGCCCTGGAGGGTTGCTATGAGGAGACCTGTGCGGAAGTACATAGCTCCACGCTTGGCTCAGAAATAGACATCCTTTATTTATTTATTTATTTATTTTTAAAGATAGGGTTTCACTATGTTGGTCAGGCTGGTCTTGAACTCCTGACCTCAGGTGATCCGCCCGCCTTGGCCTCCAAAGTGCTTGGATTACAGGCGTGAGCCACTACGCCCGGACAGAAATAGACATTCTTACAATTGGAGCAATTGTCACAGTTACTGCCACGGTCCGCTCCTCTCCATCATCTGATTCAGTTCTCGGAGCATTCTGGGAGAGAGGAGAACAAGCTTTCAGAGCGGGTACGGGGTTAGCTCCCAGCTTTCATAACCAACCATCTGGGTCCTGGGCCACGTGTGGGGTGTGGAGGGGCAGGGGCAGGGGATGCCGCAGGAGGCCAGGCAGGAGGCTGCTGTGCAGATGGACCCGGAGCCGGCCTGTGGAGTGGAGAGGACTTGACTAGGCAGGAAGCAGCCCAGCGGGCAGAGCTGGAGGCAGCTAGATGAAGATCTGGAGACCAGAGAGAGTGGGGAGTGTGCCAGGAGCCCTGGGGAGCTGGTGGGCCTAGAGATGGCTGAGTGACAGCCACACACTACCCTGCTGAGAGCTGGGGTCTCACTCAACGTGGCCAAAGTCTTCCCTGGGTCCAGAGTGCTGAGAATGAGTTGTGCCAGAAAGGTGGGCTGTGAAGAAGGAAGTCTGGGGGAGGGGAGAGGGCACCAGGCCTTTCCTTTTTGGATGCAGCAAGGTAGACTCCCTAGCCACCCCCCCGCCGCCCCGCCACCCTCATTCCAGGGAGCAGATAGTCTCATCTCCAATTCGTGAGGCCTCTAGGCTCACTGGCCCCTTACCAGCTATTCACAGGGAGGCAGAAGCAGGTCAAAGTCCAAAAGAACCATGTGTGGGGTGTGCCCCAGAACCCTCCAAGGTGACCCAGCTCAGTAGTGTCACTCTGTTCTGACAGGCCATCTCCAAGACCACCCAGTGTCATGTCTGCCGGCTGCAGCAGGCCTGGAATCCCCAGGACAGGCCGTGGGCCTCCCTCCTCCTCAAATCACTCCCCAGAGCAGAACCTTCTGCCCCCAAATGCTCGATGAACCCCTCCCAACAAGCAGTGGCCTCAGAACACCAATCTTAGGCTGGGTGCGGTGGCTCACACCTGTAATCCCAGCACTTTGGGAGGCCAAGGCGGGTGGATTGCTTGAGGTCAGGAGTTTGAGACCAGCCTGGCCAACATGGTGAAACCCTGTCTTTTA
>NW_016108072.1:454559-459545 GCF_001604975.1 Cebus imitator | reverse complement strand
GGTCTCAAACTCCTGACTTCAGTTGATCCGCCCACCTCAGCCTCCCAAAGTGCTGGGATTACAGGCGTGAGCCACCGCACCTGGCTTCAGAACACCAGTCTTTTCCCAGAGAGAAAACCACGGCCAGGAGAGATATGGAGGAGACGAGAACGCATTTCAAAGAGTTGATCATAGGCCAGGAGCAGTGGCTCACACCTATAATCCCAGCACTTTGGGAGGCCGAGGTGGGTGGATCAGAAGGTCAAGAGATGGAGACCATCCTGGTCAACATGGTGAAACCCCATCTCTACTAAAAATACAACATTAGCTGGGCATGGTGGCACGTGCGTGTAGTCCCAGCTACTAGGGAGGCTGAGGCAGGAGAATTGCCTGAACCCAGGAGGTGGAGGTTGCAGTGAGCCGAGATTGCGCCACTGCACTCCAGCCTGGGTAACAAGAGCGAAGCGAAACTCCATCTCAAAAAAAAAAAAAAGAGCTGATCATTACTAATACACCGACAATTTCTGAACAAACACAGCCCACGCTGCACTAGCTCTGGGCTCCCTTGTCCCCCCTCCAGACCCTATTCCGCAGCCCCCTCTGCTTCAGCAGTCCCCACCTCCTGTCAACCAAGCCATCTGTAGCTCAGGCTCCAATTAGCTCAGAAATTAGCACCGAAAGGAGCCTGTCTGCCCATGAACAGCTCCCCTGGGGAGGGTTTCAGGAGGTCTCCAAGACCTCAGGGGCCCAGAGCTGGGGCAAGTCTAGGCTGGCAAGGCCCCCCATAGCCTCCCTGCACCCCAGCATAGGGCAGGGGGACCAAAGAATCCCCCAGGGAATTGGGTAAGAAGAAGAGGGTCCCCACCCAGGACAAGCCTGTGTTGGCCATCCCTGGACTCCTGTATCAGCCTCAGCCACCTCTGCCTAGTCAGTGCACCCTGCCCAGCTGGGGAAGCCAGGAGAATGCCAAAATCCAGTTGGGGTGAGGTCAGTAAGGGAAAGTCCCTATGGGTGGCTTGGCACAGCCAGGGATTCAGAAATAAGCTCAGTTTGTCCCTTCAGACCTCCATCGGGGCCTCCTGGCTCTCTCCGGCGTCACCTCCTGATGACCCCTCAGTTCCTGGCATCCCTCACTCACAGTCCCTCAGCTCTTGAAGAGAATAGAATGCCCCCAACCCAGCCCATGGTCAGGCTGCAGGTGGATAGATTATGGGCTCTGCTGGAAAGGCCGCTGGATCTGAGAGCAAGGGGTAGGAGACAGCCTATGTGGTGGGGTCAGAGAGAGCCTCCTGCCAAGAAAGGAGAGGAGAGGTGAGGTGCTCCCAGGGGGCATGTGGCACCGTGGCACAGCAGAGTGACTCTGGGATAACGGCAGGCCAAGGCTTCCTCTTGCTGAGCTCAGATTCCCGTTGTTTTTTTTGTTTTGTTTTTTGCTTTTTGTTTTTTTTTTCATAAAGACAGGGTTTCACCATGTTGGTCAGGCTGGTCTTGAACTCCCCACCTCAGGTGATCCGCCTACCTTGGCCTCCAAAGTACTTGGATTACAGGTGTGAGCCACCGCGCCCAGCCTGTTTTGTTTTTGTTTCTTTTTTGTTTGTTTGTTTTTGTTTTGTTTTGTTTTTGTTTTTTTGAGATGGAGTTTCGCTCTTGTTACCCAGGCCGGAGTGCAATGGCACGATCTTGGCTCACCACAACCTCTGCCTCCTGGGTTCAGGCAATTCTCCTGCCTCAGCCTCCTGAGTAGCTGGGACTACAGGCACGCGCCACCATGCCCGGCTAATTTTTTGTATTTTTAGTAGAGATGGGGTTTCACCGTGTTGACCAGGATGGTCTCGATCTCTTGACCTCGTGATCCACCCGCCTCGGCCTCCCAAAGTGCTGGGATTACAGGCGTGAGCCACCGCGCCTGGCCTTTGTTTCTTTTTTTGAGACGGAGTTTCACTCACGTTGCCCAGGCTGGAGTGCAATGGCACATTCTCGGCTTACTGCAAACTCCGCCTCCTGGGTTAAAGCTATTTCCCTGCCTCAGCCTCCTGCGTAGCTGGGATTACAGGTATGCACCACCACGCCCGGCTAATTTTGTATTTTTGGTAGAGACCCGGTTTCACCATGTTGGTCAGGTTGGTCTTGAACTCCCGACCTCACGTGATCTGCCCACCTCAGCCTCCCAAAGTGCTGGGATTACAGGCGTGAGCCATCGCACCCGGCCAGATTCCCTATCTGTAACGTTGGAACGCGAATGGTCAAAGCCCCCAGATTCTGGAGATGATGGCAAGAGGCGGCTGGTGTGGTGAGCAGCTGGGCTACTCTGTGGGAAGCCAGAAGCGGTGGCACAGAGCTGAAGACCGGCATTCTAGGGAAGCCCCCTGTTGCTTCTGTCCCTGACACAGAGCAGCACAGGTCCAGGGAGAGGGGTCTTGATGGGGAGTGGGAGCCCACAGTGTATTGCTCTGGCTTGGTGGAGGGAACACGTCAGGCCCAGAGAACCAGTGTGAACAGGGCAAGGTGAGAGGCGCAGGTGACCCAGACAGGCCAGAAGTCAGCCTTGACCCCAGCCCCTGGACTGAGAGGCGTCCTGGGGCTGACCCTGAGCCAAGGCCAGGCATGAGATTAGAGCCCCAGTCGCAGGAGCCAGGCAGATGCCCTGCAGCTGAGGAGGGGGCTTGGCTAGAACAGCGCTTGACCCCAAAATGGGCCTCTAGTGCCTTCCGGAAAAGTCCCACTGCTGGGAAACTGCTGCGTCACTTTCCTGGTGCTGACACCCCGTTAGTGTCTCCTTGCTTGAACGAGTATCGCCTTCTTAGGGACAAAACCAGCATCAGCCACCTAATCCAGGCCCAGATCCCAACTTGCCACTCTTCGACACAGAACTCAGAGCAAGCTTCTTAACCTCTCTGAGCTCCAGAGTCTTTGGCTGTGGGACGATGAATTGTGCCCCCAGGTTTGTGATGGGGTCAGCTGCCCAGTGTTCTAATGCCCCGGAATCAGGCCCGCCATGCAGTGAGCCTCAGCAAACCCGTGTTCCTCCGTCTCAGGCCAATTCCTAGGAAGCAGGCAGGACTCCCAGAAGATGCGGGGCTGAAGTCTGCTTTGCCTTCTCTGGGAAGAAGTTTTGTGAAGCCCAGAAAGCCAAAACCACCTCCTCAGTCTGCCATTCCTCCGAAGGCTCGTGGAAGGAACTGGACCATCTGTTTGGGGCTCTAAAAGTTATTAGGGGCCAGGTGCGGTGGCTCACACCTGTAATCCTAGCACTTTGGGAGACCAAAGCCGGAGGAGGGCTCAAGCCCAGGAGTTTGAGACCAGCCTGTACAACATAGTGAAACCCTGTCTCTACCAAAAAAAAAAACAAAAAACAAAAAAATGCCCGGAGTGCTTGTGCACACCTGTAGTTCCAGCTATTCAAGAGGCTGAGATGGGAGGATTGCTTGAGCCCAGCCCAGGAGGTTGAGGTTTTAGTGAGCTGCGATTGTGCCACTGTACCCAGGCCTGGGAGACAGAGCAAGACCCTGTCTCCAAAACAAACAAACAAAAAAAAACAAGAACAAAAATAAATAAAGGTTACTAGGCTCTGAGGAAGGTTGACTTTGGAGTCATAGAGCGTGACCTCTTAATTACTGACCTTTTGTTATAAACGAATTTCCTTCCTTCTTCCTGGCTTACACCAGGTGGCCCTAAGACAGAAGACCCCTTACCTGAGATAAAAGACCCCTTGACTATTATATCCTTAATGTGGAATGTCAAATATACCTTTCCCAAAAAAGAAACACTGCCTATAACCAATCAATTGCTGTAACTATGTACGAAAAATGATGAGTCCTGTTTGCATCCTTGCCTATATAAACGACCCTCAAATCTCTCCACTTCAGAGCACCTGGGACCCCATTTGTTTTCGCAGCCTGTGTCCTCCCAAGTGGCCATCCTCAAACTTTGCACTTCAGTAAACTCAATATTTAATCATACTGCCTGGATCCCATCATTCAGGTTGATAGGCTCAATGCAGAGGGGGCAGGGGATAGATAGTCCTTCCAATAAAACCCTCTGCTTTCAAGCCCCCCACTCCCACCCCCAGCTGTGTCCAGCCCAGACTAGCCCATTCTAATCCCAACTCCCAGTCCCAGTTCTGTCCCCATTCCTAACCTAATTCTGAGGCAGCAGCCAGGGAACACAACAGGACACTCGTAATGGGGACAAAACTCCTGGAAAGGGGTTGTTCAATTTTTTTTTTTTTTTTTTTTTTTTTTTGAGAGGGGGTCTTGCTCTGTCTCCCAGGCTGGAGTGCAGTGGCGAAATCTCCGCTCACTGCAACCTCTGCCTCCCGGGTTCAAGCAATTCTCCTGTCTCAGCCTCCCAAGTAGCTGGAACAACAGGCGCACACCACCATGCCCAGCTAATTTTTTTGTGTTTTTAGTAGAGACAGGGTTTCACCATGTTGGTCAGGCTGGCCTCGAACTCCTAACCTCAGGTGATCCACCCTCCCTCGGCCTCCCAAAGTGCTGAGGTTACAGGCGCCCAGCTGGGGTTGTTCAATTAAAAGGAAGGGACACAGAAACCTCCACAGCTCCCCATCTGTAACAGGCAATCAGAGGGGCACCTGCCACCCCTGCCCAGTCCTCCTTGGCTGTGATGTGTCTCCTGAGTGGAACCTTCCAGAAGTCCACAGGCTTCCTGTGGCCCACACACCCAGCGCTGTGTGCTGACATCTGACTGCAGCCAGGGGGAGGGCAGGAGTGGCAGCCTAGCCCCACCTGGTATCATGGTCCCTGTTTGTTTCCAGACAGCATGCAACTCCTGAAGGCACTCAGGAGACCAGAGAAGGCACTCAGGGCAGCTTGAGAGATCCGGCCCACTGCTCGGCTGGGCTGTGGAGCTGAGGGCAGTGGTAGGGAAGGCTGACAAACCCAAGAAGTAGATCTGGGTTCAGACAAGGCCTGCTCAGGCTCCCTGGGGCCCAAGCGACCAGAGCCACATCTGCACTCAGGAACAGCCTCTTTTTTTTTTTTTTTTTTT
>NW_016108072.1:452438-454244 GCF_001604975.1 Cebus imitator | reverse complement strand
TAATTTTTTGTATTTTTAGTAGAGACGGGGTTTCACCATGTTGACCAGGATGGTCTCGATCTCTTGACCTCGTGATCCACCCGCCTCGGCCTCCCAAAGTGCTGGGACTACAGGCTTGAGCCACCGCGCCCAGCAGGAACAGCCTCTTTATGTCTCAGCCAGGGCCTACCCAAGGCTGAGCCACCTCTCAGCCACTCCTGCAAGCTCTCTGGCCCCCAGCACCCCAGTGAATTTGAGGGGCTCCATGACCGGCTGGCCCTGTGCTGCAGGTTCAGTGGGGTAGAGTGCTATCCCAGCCCCCAGAGCTATGGCTGGGAGCCAGTCCCTGGGGAGCCAGGACTCTGTCACTATGACCTGATGTGATTCCACTAGGGAGCTGGGCTTTCCACCCCGTGGCTAGTTGATACGGGCCTCACAGAACAGAAGAGGGGCTCTCCCTGCACTTGTGAATGTGCTCTTCAGGCTGGGAGGGTGGGGTGGAGTAGAAGGCAGGGGACCCTCACTCTGTGCTAAAGGGGCTGGGGGCTGAGATTGGTGCCCTACCTTCCTGCGTTCAAATCCTGCCTCTGCTACTTCTTAGCTGTGCTGCCTTAGGCAAGTCACTTCCTTTCACTGGGGCTCAGTTTACACAGACATGAAAATGAGGATAGGCCAGGCACAGTGGCTCACACTTGTAATCCCAGGCAGGTGGATCACAAGGTCAAGAGATTGAGACCATCCTGGCCAACATGGTGTGAAACCCCATCTCTACTAAAAATACAAAAGTTAGCTGGGCATGGTGGTATGTGCCTGTAGTCCCAGCTACTCAGGAGGCTGAGGTGGGAGAATTGCTTGAACCCAGGAGGTGGAGGTTGTAATGAGCCGAGATCTCGCCACTGCACTCCAGCCTGGTGACAGAGCGAGACTCTATCTCAAAAAAAAAAAAAAAAAAAAGAGGCCAGGCAAGGTAGCTTTCACCTGTAATCCCAGCACTTTGGAAGGCCAAGGTGGGAGGATTGCTTGAGCCCAGGAGCTCAAGGCCAGCCTAGGCAACATAGAAAGACCCCCATCTCCCCCTGGAAAAGGAAAAAAAAATTAACTGGGCATGGTAGTGGCATGTGCCTGTGGTCCCAGCTCAGGAAGCTGAGGTGGAAGGATCAGTGAGCCCAGGAAGTCAGGGCTGCAGTGAGCCATGCTCATACCACTGTACTCTAGCCTAGGCAATAGAGCGAGACACTGTCTCCAAAAAAATAAAAAATGAGGCCGGGTGCAGTGGCTCACACCTATAATCCCAGCACTTTGGGAGGCCGAGGTGGGTGGATCAGGAGGTCAAGAGATCGAGACCATCCTGGTCAACATGGTGAAACCCCATCTCTACTAAAAATACAAAAATTAACTGGGCATGGTGGCATGCGCCTGTAGTCCCAGCTACTCGGGAGGCTGAGGCGGGAGAATTGCTTGAAACAAGGAGGCAGAGGTTGTGGTGAGCCGAGATCGTGCCATTGCACTCCAGCCTGGGTAACGAGAGCCAAACTCTGTCTCAAAAATAAAATAAAATAAAATAAAAAATTAAAAAATTAAAAATGAGGATGGCGGGCATGGTGGCTCAAGCCTATTATCCCAGCACTTTGGGAGGCTGACGGGGGTGTATCACCTGAGGTCAGGAGTTTGAAACCAGCCTGGCCAACATGGTGAAAGCCCATCTCTACTAAAAATACAAAATTAGGCCGGGCGCGGTGGCTCAAGCCTGTAATCCCAGCACTTTGGGAGGCCAAGGCGGGTGGATCACGAGGTCAAGAGATCGAGACCATCCTGGTCAACATGGTG
>NW_016108072.1:450120-451878 GCF_001604975.1 Cebus imitator | reverse complement strand
AAATTAGCCAGGCACGGTGGCAGGCACCTGTAGTCCCAGCTACTCCCCAGGCTGAGGCAGGAGAATCTCTTGAAGCCGGGAAGCGGAGGTTGCAGTGAACCGAGATTTGGCCACTCCACTTCAGCCTGGGCAACAAGAGTGAAACTCTGACTCAAAAAAAGAAAAAAAAAAAAAAGGATAACTGCAAACCACATCATGGCATAATCCGGCAGATCAATTGTCTGTGAATATGAAGAACCCAGTGCTTCTACAGAAAGTGAGCCTAAGGGGTAAGGAAGGGTCCCAGCTGGGCCATGCAGCCTGGAGTATACATGTGTGTTGGGGACTGTCTGGCATGGGACAACCCAGAGAGTCCCCCAGCCCCCGCATAGGCCTGCCTGGGGCATTCACTGCTTCTCCCAGCCACCCCTCACCTGAAGGCTTCACCGCTCCTACCCCTCCCCGTGGCCTTTCCAACCCTCCTGACCACCCCCAGTGCCTGCGGACAACATCTAGGGCTGCTGACTCTCGTAAGGAGAATAATGTCCATTCAGAGCCTTTCGGTTCATAAATTACTTCCGTGGATAGTCATCTCCTGACCTACGGTTTATCCTGCCTGTTTTAGAGAGGAGGACGCTGAGGTGGAAGAACTTCTCAAGATGCTGCAGCCAGGAAGCAGCAGATCCAGGAGCCAGGCAAGCTTGGGGATCCCAGCCCCATACCCCAGCAGGAGCTTAGAGGATCAAGGAGAAAAAGATGTTGTCCAGATGCACATGCAAACGTGTGCATGCACACACACACACAGAGACACACACAGGCAACTGTGGCCAGCCTACCTCCCTCCCTACCCCATCCTCCACCCTCCCTCCCTCCCTCCCTCTCTTCCTCTCCCATTCCCTTCCCTCCTTCCCTTCCTCCGTCTCCCCCTCCGTTCCCCTCCCCCTCCCTTCTCTCCCTCCCAACTCCCCTCCTGGGGACAAGTGCCCTTGGACAGCCCCTAGGGGTGGCTGAATGCACAGATTACCCAGCTAGTTCCCCTCCCTTCTCTTTACCCCAAGTATTGGGTGGGCTACCCCCACTCCAAGCAGTTTCATCACTTTCTGCCTCGGACCTCTCCTGCAGGGTGATTCCTGTTGGGCAGCCACCTCCCTCCCACCCCATCTATCCTCTACCTGCCCAACTCCTACTTCTGCAAGGCCTGGAGGATCTCCTTCTCCCTGCCCCACTTTTCCCATCTTTGTCTTGAACCCCACCTGCCTTCTCTTTCACAATCCCCTCTCCTGCCAGGGTATGGCTCCCATGTGGGTCTGTGGTCCATGAGCCTACCCAGTTCCCTTTATCCCCTCTTCTGCTTTCAGGTCCCCAGCCCAGGCTGCCTCCATTCCACCCCCACCAGCACAATTCAGACAGGACTTGTGTCCCAGCTGTCCCTGGCCCCTCAGTTTCCTCATCTGTAATTTAAGAATCAAAATACTGGCTGGGCTCAGTGGCTCACGCCTGTAAATCTCAACACTTTGGGAGGCTGAGGCAGGTGGATCATGAGGTCAGAAGTTCAAGACCAGCCTGGCCAAGAGGGTGAAACCCTGTCTCTACTAAAAATACAAAAATTAGCCAGGTGTGGTGGCAGGCACCAGTCAACCCAGCTACTCAGGAGGCTGAGGAATTGCTTGAACCCAGGAGGCAGAGGTTGCAGCGATTGAACCACTGCACTCCAGCCTGGGTGACAGAGTGAGACTCCGTCTCAAAAAAAAAAAAAAAAAAAAAAAAAAGAGACCAGGC
>NW_016108072.1:446971-448041 GCF_001604975.1 Cebus imitator | reverse complement strand
CTCCTGCCTCAGCCTCCTGAGTAGCTGGGATTACAGGCACGCGCCACCATGCCCAGCCAATTTTTTGTAGTTTTTAGTAGAGACAGGGTTTCACCATGTTTACCAGGATGGTCTCGATCTCTTGACCTCGTGATCCACCCGCCTCGGCCTCCCACAGTGCTGGGGTTACAGGCTTGAGCCACCGCGCCCGGCGAGAATTTTTTTTTTTGAGATGGAGTTTCGCTCTTGTTACCCAGGCTGGAATGCAATGGCGCGATCTCGGCTCACCGCAACCTCCAAGGAGAACTTCTTGAGTCCAGGAGTTCAAGACCACCCCGGGCCACATAGTAAGGCCCTATCTGTACAAAAATTTTAAAAATTACCTGAGTGTGGTGGCACACACCTGTGGTCCCAGCTACTCGGAAGCTGAGGTGCAAGGATCACTTGAGCCTGGGAGGTCAAGGCTACAGTGAGCTGTATGTTTTGGTATAGTATAAAACTAAATTAAAAAACCGATGTATTAGCCAGGTGCAGTTGCTCATGTCTATAATCTCAGCACTTTGGGAGGCCGAGGTGGCTGGATCATCTGAGGTCAGGAGTTCGAGACCAGCCTGGCCAACATGTCGAAACCCCATCTCTACTAAAAATACAAAAATTAGCCGGGCGTGGGGGCAGGAGCCTGTAATCCCAGCTACTCAGGAGGCTGAGACAGGAGAATCTCTTGAACCTGGGAGGCGGAGGTTGGGTGAGCCGAGATCAGACCATTGCACTTTGTGGGGGGCAGACCCCATAAGTGCTGAGACAGGAGTCAGAAGCCTCAGCCTAGTCCCATATAAATAATGAAGAAGAAAACAACTAGAGATAACCATAGTAGTTATTCATGAGTGATCTTAGTTATTCATATGTGATTTTAGTTATTCATAGGTGATCTTAGTTCTTTTACTAATGCCTCTCAGGTCACGAAGTGTGAACCTGGGGTAACATCGTGAAAGGAATAACCCTGCCGGGCGCGGTGGCTCAAGCCTGTAATCCCAGCACTTTGGGAGGCCGAGGCGGGTGGATCACGAGGTCAAGAGATCGAGACCATCCTG
>NW_016108072.1:444935-446328 GCF_001604975.1 Cebus imitator | reverse complement strand
AAGACAAGACGCTTTAAGCCTGTGTAAGGACTGCTGGAGGGCGCCTGGGCTGTGGGGCAGCTCCCGCGCTGGGAAAGTGCCCGCCTACCCTGCCCCCAGCTTTGTCCTCAATAAAAGTCAGAGTGTGCGGATACTCAGGGCCATTGCGGGACTCCATGCTTTGGTTGGCAGTGGGCCCCTGGGCCCAAACTCTCTTTTTTGTGTCTTGTATCTTTTATTTCTACAGTTTCTGGTCTCCACACCAGCAGAGAGGGGCTTCTTGTCTGAGGGTGGCTCAGAAAGAAGGGGGAAGCTGACTCAGGTGTCAGGATAAGGCCTTAGGAGGCCCGGCAGGGCTTTCTCTGACTCAGGAAGTCGAGAGCAGTAGTCTAGGGTCTGCACTGTGCCTGGGAAAGCTGAGGATCCATGCAGGGCCACTGCCAGCCCAAAGGCACCACTCTCTGCAGACAGAGCCCTAGGCCAGGACACCTGACTTGGGAGGAGAGCATGTGCTGGATTTCCGAAGCCAGATGCTACTCTGGCTGGACAACCTGTGCCTGGCAGGAACCCGGCACCCCCAGTGACGTGAGGATGGCAGAGGTGCTTCTGTTTCTCCAGGCCAACTCCCCACTCGGCAACTTGCCCAGTGCCCGTGACCTCCAGGCCCGTTCCTCCCCAGACTTCACGCCCCCTGGCCCCTTAGCACTGACTGTGTCAGCACTGGCAGTCACAAAGCAGGGGTGATGTTAGGCTTTAACCAAAGGTCAAGAGATTGAGAATAATGACATCCCAGCTCAGCGCAAGCAGCGGGACAATTAAACAGTAGCTGTCCTTGTTTGAAAACCCATCAGAGCTGTTTCTGTGCTGCTACACCCCACTCAGGTCACAGTTTGCTGACGCCTTCTTGGGTTTCCACCCACCCCCATCCCTGTTTGAAACGCCTGTTCTCTTATTCTCATTTGTGGCAATGTAGCCCTCCTCCCCTGCCTCTGCAAATCAGGTGTGTCTCCATTTCCGAGCTCAGGCAGCTCCCTAAACCAGGGGCAACTATCAACGCAGGCTGCAACCTTCAGCCACAGTTTACCTTTGAACAAGCTGCACCCATGCTTACATAGTATTCCCTTGTCTACCCGCGCAGACACATGGACAAAGGATGGTAGAAAGATTTATAGGCTGGGTGCGGTGGCTCACGCCTGTAATCCCAGCACTTTAGGAGGCCGAGGCCGGCGGATCACGGGGTCAAGAGATCAAGACCATCCTGGTCAACATGTTGAAACTCCCTCTCTACTAAAAAAATACAAAAATTATCAGGCCGGGCGCGGTGGCTCAAGCCTGTAATCCCAGCACTTTGGGAGGCCGAGGCGGGTGGATCACGAGGTCAAGAGATCGAGACCATCCTGGTCAACATGGTGAA
>NW_016108072.1:442481-444259 GCF_001604975.1 Cebus imitator | reverse complement strand
CACTTTGGGAGGCCCAGGTGGGCGGATCGTGAGGTCAAGAGGTGGAGACCATCCTGGCCAACTTGGTGAAACCCCATCTCTAATTAAAAAAAAAAAAAAAAAGATTTATTCTGGGATTTTTTTCTTCTTCCTCATGCCTTTGGTCACTTTCCCATATCATGTTTAATCTGTTAAAGCTGACCTCAGACACATTTTGGATCATGAACACCTGTCGCAGGCTTATCACAAGTTGGGAACAAGCATAGGAAAACAAAACACAGTCAACTCCTCCAGCATTTTGGGAGAAGCCGTGGCATGGGGCGATCTGGAGCACAAATACTGAACACCGAGCCCGATGGCCTCGGCTGCGATCCCAACTTTGCCTCCTTGTAGCTGTGTGACCTTGAGCAAGGTTACTTAACCTCTCTGTGCCTCAGCTTCTCACCTGTGAACAGCAGGCAATAACGGCACTCACTTCACAGGTTTGTTGTGCCTGAAATCCAATTTAATCCAAATTACATGAATTAATTTTAATTTTAATTTTTGTAGGGGAGTGTCTTGCTGTGTTGCCCAGGCTGATCTTAAACTCCCAGGCTCAAATGATCCTCCCACCTCTGCCTCCCAAGTAGCTGGAATTACAGGTGCTCGTAACCACACCCAGTTAAATGTTATGTTCTATAGAGACAGGGTCTCACTATGTTGCCCAGGCTGGTCTCAAACTCCTGGGCTCAAGCAATTCTTCCATCTCAGCCTCCTGAGTAGCTGGGATGACAGAGCCACTGCACCCAGCCTTAAATGAATTAATACATGTAAGATCCCAAAGCAGCGCCTAGCATACAATAAGCATGATATGAGTGTTCGCTGCTATGAGCAAGTTTATATAGAAGAATGAGGAATGTTAGATAAGGTTGTTTAACTATGTACAGATCTGGTTAGCTTTATGGAGCAGTAAAGCTGTCACATTCATATCAGCTGCAGGGGTTAAACCTGGGTCACACCAACCGGGACCATCCCTCTAAATTGCCAGGTGTGGGCTGTTTATCAGAAATACCAGCCAAAGTTTATTTTATTTTTTCAGGAGCCTTGGCGTAGCTTGCTTTCTCAGAATGCTATATCCCTGAATGATTATCAGGAGAATGTTTTAATCCAGCAGGTCCTGGGGAATGGCAGATGGCAGACAGGATGGGAGAGCCAAATGGTGCTTGGCAGGGCAGGAAGAGGACGCTGCTGCCACTAAGCTGGGAGGCGCTGGGCAGTGGGGCCTGGGACGAGTCTCTGATCCAGGGCATGGGAACACCACTCAGGCTGCAGCCATAGTTCCTGGCCTTGGCCACACTGGCTTCTGAATCCTTGGCCCACACAGAGCCCCCTCCTTGAGTTCTTAGAGCCCTGGCCAGCCCCAGAACCCTCTGCCCAGCTTTCTGCTGGCCTAGCTGTCAGCAGAGGGGAGGCAGGACTGCAGAAGGATGTGGCCAGACCGAGTTTGAAGCCAAGAGGGGCTTGGCAGCTCCCCGAGGGCTGGCACTGTGCCTTCTCCTCTTCCACTCCCCACTGCCCACGCTGCCCAGGACCTGACACAGAGCATTCAGTTAATAGAGATGTGTTGACGTTGCTTGGGAAAAGCCAACCCAAAGATACAAGGTCACCTGACATTGAACAGTGCTATTCAATGGAAGTAAAATATGAGCCACATATGTTATCTGAAATTTTCCAGTCGACAGTAAGAAGCAGGTGAAATCAATCTTAGCAATATATTTACGAGAACCCAATTTATCTAATGGAACCCCATGTTACCATTT
>NW_016108072.1:437415-442101 GCF_001604975.1 Cebus imitator | reverse complement strand
TTTTTTTAGTTTTTTTTTTTTTCTCTTTTTGCTGGGAGATCTGAAAACAGATCACATCATATGTTACCATTTCCATATGTAATCATAAACAAAATTATTAAGATAGTTCACATTCTTTTGTTTCTCTGCTAATTCTCCTAAATCCTGTGTGTATGTTACACTTACCACCCATATCAATGTGTACTAGCCCCCGAAGGAGAGGAAGAAACTTTTCCTCTACCCTCATTTGTTCCGTGATTGGAGCTTTTGAATTAAACTGACAAAAGACAGAAGTTTATTATGTCTGCATACCATACCAACAAAGGATGGAGCTGGCTGGTTAAACAGAGTTGAGGGCTTAGGTACCTAAATTAGTGGGGAAAAGGGAGGGAAACGAAAGGGCGTCCATGGGAAAAACAAATAGGTTTCTTCAGGAAGGAAAAACGGACTTTTAAGAGAACTGACAAGAGATAAGAAAGTTTGTGAAAATATTTGTCTATACAGGTATGAGGGGGTCTCTTCATCTTCTTCGGGCCATAAAACTCCCCCCATGAGAGAGTTTATGGTAGCCTTACTTCCCAGAAGTTGCTGCTTTTTGTCAGATAAAGGAAGCTCCTAGGAGGCTTTTTCCTGTGTCTGTTGCGTCTCAAATGTCTTCGGCTTAAAATAATGTTTATGCCAACTCTGGGGCTCCTGGTGGGTTTCCCATACATTTCAACTGTGCAGCAGCCATATGCGGCTCCGCTATCAGATGGTGCAGGTGCTGAATCATTAAATCATGGAACCCCGGGGCGGGGCAGCTCCCGGAGACGCTGGCAAGCATGCCCCGTGCCACCTTCTTGCACATGCCTGGCCCGTACCCTGCTTGAGTGTCTCCCAAACCGGGTGCCCACGACCCCTGCCTCCCCCACAGCCTCCTCCAGGCCAGTGGCTCAGGCTCCGAGGTGGATGAGTTTGTTGAAGTTGAGCAGAAATCTCCCTCCCTCCTAATTGGGCAACCCAGCATCTTTTCCAAAGCACTGCCACGAACCCACTGTGAGGGCGGCAGGCAGGAACCACTGTTGAATTTTAACTAGAGGGTCCCTGTCCAGCAGCAGGTGGGGACAGGAGGATGCTAGGATACAAGGCCGTCCTTGCTGCGCCTTGGCCTAGCGAGTGGTCTCCTTCGCCCCAAGGAGGGAGAGTGCGTTCTGGGACCGTGGCTGTGCGAGTACCCACTGAAACGCGAACGTAGAAAGCCCGGCTCTGGTCACAGCCCCCCTGGAGCCGGCCCTGGCTGCCTCTCTCCTTCCCCCAGCTGAATCCTAATAGGAGGTGCAGAATCGTCATACAGCCTCCAGGTTTCACAGACCGGGAAAGCGAGGCGCGGTTTCCGCGCGTCCACGTTCAGCCCACGCTGGGGCTGCACCCGATTGCAACAATGTCCTAGGGGCCTCCGGAGAAAACGTGGGAGCCTTCACGCCCTGGGGGGCCATTGCCAGCCCTCTGATCCTTGGACATCAGCGGCGGGCGGCCGCGAGCCTCAGGGACCCAGCCGGGCCGGGAGTCTCGGGGGAACCCTGATGTAACCCGGCGCCCCGGTTGCAGGAGCTGCCCCCAGGAGCCGCCCGCGGCTTGTTTACCCTACTCGGGCGCGGGGTGGAGTCGCGGCCGCCGGGCCCCGCCCCGCCCCCACCGTGCCCGCCCCGCACCTCCCCCCAACCCCCCACCCCTAGAGCTGGACGAAGCCCCAGGAGCCCGAGACTTGCGGGCGTTGGTCCTAAGACCTGGCGCAGTGGCCGAGCCACACAGGTGACTCTGAAAGAGCCTGAGCACCCCGCGGGCTCTCTCAGTCACAGCCCCAAAGTAGCTCAAAAGGACGTTCCAATGAAGTAAAATCCCGGAGCTTGCTACGCCCACACAGCCTCAGGACAAGGGTCCTCCATCTGCGTCTCCCAGTCGAGGCACCTTCCCGGCCTGCCTCCTGCTCCTGTTCCCTGTTCTGTGACAGTCAGCACCGTGGGGAGCCCTTCTTTGGACTCCCCAAAACTCTGCCTCAGGGGACAAAAGCAGCATTTCCCAGGGGTTCTAATACTGCTGGCACAGACAGAGTTTGCTTTTCGATAGGCAAACTTCACACCCTGGCAGGTTGGAGGGCACGGCGGCTTAGGGCTTGGGGCTCCTCACTTAGGACAGCGTCTCCCAGTCCTGGGCCCTTTCCAGCCCCAAGCCAAGGGCCTGGCTCACTGTGGCCAGTGGGGAACAGCAGGGCTCCCTACACTCACAGCACCCTCCTGAGAGGGGGCTCTCCAGCCAGACACAGGCCTCCCACCCCTAGGGGAGCGCAAGAGCAAGGCAGGGTGTGGCCAGATGGTAATGGATGGGAACCTATCTGGAGGGTGCCATGCCGTTGCTGGCAAAAACGCCCACAGCTGTGACCTGTGCCCACCGCCAGAGTTTTCTCATCTAGACTCTCTATTCGCTGGTGAGGCTGCCTACAGATGAGGGAGCTGAGGCTCAGGGACAGCAGGGGAGCCTGAGGTCACCTAGTAAGCTGGCGACAGCTGCAACTAGGACCCAAACCCCTGTGTGCTAGTCTCTCTTGCACTTTTTTTTTTTGCCTCCCCCCCCTTTTTTTTTAAATAATCTACGGTACAATACGAACAAACCTCATGCACTCTTGAAAGCCCAAGAGCCCTGTGGGAGGGAGCAGTCTAGGAGGGCTTCCTGGATGAGAGGCCAGGTCTGAGCTAGATGAGGGAGGAGGGCCACGGTTTACAGAAAGGTGTGAGATGAGGTTTCTCTGAGCTGGGAAATAGGAAGAAAGGGGAGGAGCCGGACAAGATGGCACTCACCTGTAATTCCAGCACTTTGGGAGGCTGGGGAAGAGGATTGTTGAGACCAGCCTGGGCAATATAGTGAGACGCCCATCTCTACCAGAAACAAAAATGTGGCACGTGCCTGTGGTCCTAGCTACTTGAGAGGCTGACATGGGAGGATTGCCTGGGCCCACTGGTTGAGGCTGTGATGAGCCGTGATCGCACCACTGCACTCCTGCCTCGGCGACAGAGTGAGCCCTTGTCTCAAAAAAAAAAAAAAAAAAAAAAAAAAAAAAAAAAAAAAAAAAAAAAAAAAAAAAAAAAGAAGAAGAAGAAGAAAGAAAACAAAAAGGAAATAATAATAATAAAACAAAAAATCTACAAAAAAGAAAAAGAAAGGGGAGGTTAACCTGGGAAGAGAACAGCCTCGGAGCTGCAGGAAGTAAGGGTACAAAAGATCTCTCCAAAGAAGAGGGTCTGGGGGTCAGTCAGGGAGGAGGCCAGCTAGGGTCAAGAGAAGTTCCAATCTGGCCTCCCAGTGTAGACTCACGTTTCCCAGCCCTCTGGCATTGGGCATGTTATCTTCCCTCTGTGGGCCTCAGTGTGCTTTGTGACTGGCCTTTCATACTTGACGGTGTGAGGGACTCATATACCTGTTGAAAAACTCAGGTTTTGAATGAAGAGACCTTCTAAACAGGCTTTGTGTGAGCAGCACGACTGTTTACTTACCTGGGTGCAGGCGGGCTCAGGCCAAAAAGGGCATTAGCAAAGGGCAGGGGGATAGGAGTTGGTTTGATAGGTTTGGGTAGTTTTTTGGGGGGTGGGGGTGTTGCAGAGTAAGTTCAGTTACAGTGGTGGCGGGTAGGGGCAAGGAGTATACATGACCACAAGTTCAGTTACAATGGCAGGGTTGGGTCAGAGGTATTTATATTATCATAAGAACAGTTAAGATGACAGGGTTGGCTGAGAGGCTTGTCAGGGAAGCTCCGATGGGCGCTCAGGGACAATGGCGAACGCAGTGGGTGGGAGACTTCAGCCGAGTCAAGCAGGACTTCAGACTTTCAGGCTCCAGGCTTACATATGGAGACCTGACAATACCAATGTGACAGAGAGGCTGGAGTCAAGGGACACCTCTCCAAGGGGCTTCTCCCTGCCATGTATTCCCTGCCCTTAGAGAGAGAGGCCCCATACACTTGTTTTCTCCAACTCTGCCAGCATGTCAGGGAGGCCCCCAGGCTTAGTAAATATTTGTGTCTGATCTAGTTGGTGGCTGCTGGAACATTCTGTCCTGCTTCTCATTCATCTCGGCTTCTGCCACAGGCTGTGAAGTTACTGCAAGAAATCAAGGTCCCAGGGTCGGAACTTCCAGGTCCTTCACCAGCCCTCCTGCCAACACCTCCTGAGCCCCAGTTTATTCCTGAAGTTTAGAACCTTGTGCCAGGCCCTGTGTGAGAAAAGGACACATGACTCTAAAGAACCTCTCTGGAAGGGCGTGGTGGCTCATGCCTGTAATCCCAGCACTTTGGGAGGCTGAGGTGGGTGGATCACCTGAGGTCAGGAGTTCAAGACCAGCATAGCCAACATGGTGAAACCCCATCTCTACTAAAAATACAAAAATTAGAAGGGCGTGGTGGCATGTGCCTGTAATCCCAGCTACTTGGGAGGCCAAGGCAGGAGAATTGAATTGCTTGAACCTGGGAGGCAGAGGTTGCAGTGAGCAGAGACACAACACTGCACTCTAGTTTGGGTGACAGAATGAGACTCTGTCTCAAAAAAAAAAAAAAGAAAGAAAGAGCCGGGTGCGGTGGCTCAAGCCTGTAATTATCCCAGCACTTTGGGAGGCCGAGGCGGGTGGATCACGAGGTCAAGAGATCGAGACCATCCTGGTCAACATGGTGAAACCCCGTCT